>NW_009928790.1:20401-50025 GCF_000696875.1 Nestor notabilis
CCCTGCCCCAAACTGGCCAAAGGGGTATTCCATACCACAGCACGCCATGCCCAGTATATAAACTGGGGGGAGTTACCCGGAAGGCCCAGATCGCTGCTCGGGTCGGGCTGGGTATCGGTCGGAGGGTGGTGAGTGGTTGTGTCCTTTTCCCTTGTTATTCCACTTATCATTATTATTGGTAGCAGTAGTGGTTTGTATTATACCTTAGTTACTGGAGAGCTGTTATCTCAACCCGTGGGAGTTACATTCCTGCAATTCTCCTCCCCATCCCTCCGGGAGCGGGGGGAGGAAGGAAGAGGGGGGGAGTGAGCAAGCGGCTGCGTGGTTCTGAGTTACCGGCTGGGCTTAAACCACGACAATACCTGTAGGGACAAAGTTTTGCACTATAAATTCAAAGAACATTTATATTTAACATTGCATTTGCCGCTTATTAAGAGTGAAATTTGAATCTAGACAGAGATGAACAGCAAATGTTTTTCGACAATTGATTAGATTAACCCAAAAGATAACCTTTTTTGTAACCAGGTATTTTAGCTGGGCCCAATCATTTTTCATCTTTACCATTTTATGAAGGTAATGAAAAGTTTATAAAATTTTAGACTAGTATTATTTTAAAAAAATGAATATTTTTTGAAAATGTCTAAGACCGTATTCTGTATTTTTCAAGGAAAACATATGCCTGCTCTTTGCAGAAAAGAAATTAAAAAGTTTCAAATATATTTCTTTTTTTTGTAGCATTTTGTAGCAGCTACTGAATAATATGACTGTGATTTAAGCAAATAGTCTGTTTAATCCTAGAATATAGGGTCCTTAAAATTTAGCTGTCATTTACATAAAGGGCGGCAGAAATCCATTTGATTCTACATATTTTCCTTCAGTAGGAAATGTTACTTTTTCTTTTAATAATGGAAATAGAAATAATTGCTTAGCGCTTTAAGCAAAATAGGGCAATATTAACTATAATACTGTAACATGTTACATTGAAACATATTATATTTTGAATACACTGTGCAGCACTATAACACCGTAGCAGCTATGATATGATATATATAGTAGGTAATCAGTATTTTACTATAAATATGTAATATTATGTATTTATATATACTATAAATACATAAATACATAGTATAGTCTTATGTTGCATACTGAAAAAATTGTAAAGCATATGAGTCAGGTTAGGGAAGAAGGAACAACAAACTCCAGTAGTGTTGATTGCACCATCTACATGGTATTACTTTCTGTTGCTCAGAGCTGATTTGGTCCTATATATCTCAATTTATTTACAAGACAATTGAATGAACTAATTTTGGCCAATGATAGTTTGCCTGGAAAACATCTCATCTCTGGGAAAGGAACAAGAAACTTTTGCCAGTGGGAGGGATTGGATGCTAAGGTGCATTTCATTCTTATTTCAACTGAATTTTATTTACCCCTTCAGACTCACATTTTCTCCTCCATTTTGCCTTTCTACGTCCCTCCTCCCTAAGTGTGCCATAGAGATGGTTTTGTAAAAGGACACCAAAAAATTAACAAAAATATATTCTTTCCATTTCACATGTGAGTCACTAAATTCTCACAGGCAAGAAGAAAAATTGATTGACCTTTGGCTTTTAGTTCTCATTTAATATTTCAGAGTGTCTCCTCTTCCAAGTTAGATAGAAGTAACAAAATGTATCCGCTATAGACAAATATGTTTTATATATTTTCAGATTCTCAGCTGCAAAATAAATAGGACTTTTAAATATATTTTGTTGGTGACTTTGAGCCCTTGTTTAAAATTAGTTCTGTATTTCTTTCTTTTTTCCCCCCACCTAAAACTAAGATAAGCTTGGTAATGTGTCTGGAGCACAAACCAAGACATTACTGCTGGCAAGTGCCATTTGTTTACTATTAAGAAACTGCTGAGAAAGATATTTTCCATATTAGGATCTCTCCTTGAGGTGTTAAATATCATAATCTTTTTTCCTTCTGAGCCATGATAACACAGGGGGTTGGTGGGTTTTTGTTTTTTTTGTTGGTTTTCTTTTTTTCCCTCATGCCTGAGAGGTCATGAACTATACATACCTCACAACTGGAAATAAGCTAGTATCTATCTGCTTAATTTTGAATAAAATACTTACATATTTGTAACTACCACTGTGTGTTTGTAATATAAACTTTGATTCAGGATTAACATATAGTATGCTCACCTCTGGCATCCTTTATTAATGTTTGGGTCTCTTTTCTTTTTTTCCTGTAGTAACTGTAGAAAGTCCAGAGACAAGGATGCATTACTGACCTGCAAACACATCTCAGGTGTTGGCATTCCCTACCCGGTCCCAGTCACAGGTTTTATTCTGAAACCCATTAGCCTTGGTCTGTGTGTAAGATTACTTATACGTAGCATCACATGATGAATACGTTCTTACTTGGCTAGACCAAAATCTCAGACCTTCTGTGCAAAATTCACATCAGCAGTGAACATTTTGAGGATAATAAAGGATGAGGTTTCAAAGTCCTGCGATTTTTCAAGTAAAACAAAATAAAATTAATAGAAGAGGAAATTTTTAGAGACAGCTATGCTGTATGTAAGATTAAAAGACAAACCTCCACTAGGAAGCAGCAGCATCTAAAAGCCTAGCTGCATTTTTAGATTATTTTCTTCCTCCCTGCAGGCAGCCTGGTGACCTCTGTTCTTATTTCCAAGGTCTGCTCTGGGGCAATGAACAACACTTCTGAAAACAGGAAAAAGGTTCTGACTACAAGCAAGTGAAGGAGTCATCTGAACTGCTACCTTGATCATCTCCCTCTTGCCTTGTATCATGACATGCTACTTTGGCTTTTGCTCTTATATATTTGAAAACTGGGAAACAGTGCTGAGAAAAAGATGTTTCTGGTGCCGTCTTTTAGAATACTAGAAAGACATGCCACACTGCTAACTGAATCTCTGCAAGCTCAGCTGCCATAGTTTTACATGTGTGATTTTTAGCTCTGACTACAATAAGTCGATACTAAATGAAAAGTGAATATTATAGTCACGTCACAATAATATTTTTGTTTATACATCTATGTGCTACAATGGCATTTGTTGGTACTACTTCACAAAGCAATTGCTTTCTGTTCTTACATACAGGCTTTTTCTAACCTAAACTTACCAAGGTGTTTTTCAGAGTTTCATTCTGTATAAGAAACAGTGAATCCTAATGGTATTAAACTTTAAATTCCGTTAGAACTCACATTGAGGGCTGCAAAGAAAGAATGCATTTTTCAAAATAAAGCTCTCATTTTTTGGGGTGTGTGAGGCATGGATGGATTTTCTTCTAGTGATAGGTAGTTACAAAATCATCATGTCTGCTCTAACCACAGAATGCTTGTAATTGAGGAAACAGAAGATATTTTGCATTTGATGCAGTGAAAGCGAGGAAAAAGAAAAGCACAGCAGAGGCAAGTAAATACGAGACTATACGACTCAAACTGGTTTACATAATATGTATATATTTGTAATATATATAAAATTTACATGACTCTATTGCTAAGGTCTTGAAGAAACTTTGACAATTAAATCCTAAAGAGAGACACTTTTATGGTTTGTGTCATTTGCAAGTTTTTCTTAATGTTGTAAAATTTAAACTTTCTTTATATAGGATGCTTTTCCAATTGTTATTCCACTTTCTGTCTCTGTTGTTAGGGCTGCTGTTTCTCACAATCTTTTACACCAACTGTTCCTTAAAAATCCATAAATTCTATTCTTTGCCTGTCTCTGCTCTGCACTGAAGAAATTCTGATACAGGAACTAAGGAATTTGCTTTGATAATTTTTGGAGCACAGATTATCTTGTGCCTTGATTTCCACTGAAAAAGGTTTCACTCTATAAGGCCACAGCTGTAGTGTGGGGAAGGGTCCAGTGGGCCAAACGAAAAATGGCAGCAGCCACTTGACCACCTCTTCCTCTTTCTTACCCATCATAACAGTCAGCTTCTTCCAAAGGACTCCGTTCTCTTCAACAGCACTGAGAAAGGCCTCCCATCCCAGAAAAGAGGTTCTTTAAGCCTTCATCTTTTTGCCCAGTGCTATGGTTGAGGTAAGTGTCCCTAGAACTGCTTCAGTAATGTGATTCCAAGGAATTCCTTTAGCTGGTGGATGCGTAAATTCCTGGCAACTTCATTTTAATGCGTAAAGAAGATTTTCATGTTACAAAAATCTGTTTAAAACCCTTTGCAAAAGTACTATTTTGAGGTTGACAGATTTCTTACTGGTCAGACCACTAAAATATAACCATTTTGGGCACTGAAGTATAAAGTGACATTAAAATATAACAAGTCTAGGCATTAGGATATACATTTTGTTCTTCTGATGAATTTCCTTTGTGTCATTGCATTTTTTTAGATGCTTAAGTGGTTTATTTAGCAAAGAACTTTTTATACTATCAATGTCTATTTTATGAAATTTATGAAATTTAAAATTTGAAATAAACCCAGGTAATATTTAGGAAAATGTATAGCCCATGAAAATGTGCTTTTCCTTTTTCTGAAGTTGAAGGCACTTCTCAATCATACTTGGGCTTGCTGTCAAGTGATTTTACTTAAGATTATATAAAATTTACATATTTAATATGAAATTATGAAAAAAAGGCAGAGGTTATTTAATTTTCTTTCGTTGTTGGCTTTATATATATGATAATACTCTGAATGCCACCAGTTTAACTTCTTTTATTTGTTAGCTTAGAAATTAATAGCATTTCAAAGAACATAATAGACTGATAGAGAGATGTGAAGAAAAATCTATTAGTTAAAAAAGTTAAAAATATGTTTATGTAAACTTAAGAATTGAGCATGTAGAAATGCACTATGTAATTCTCTGAGTAGTGGGTTTACACTGCAGGGCTTAGCAATTTCTTGTGAGTAAAGAATTCTGTAGTCAGTTTAAGAATAATTATATTGGAAAAAAGTAACAAATTTAAATAATTTAAATGATTAACCACTAAAAATTCAAGACAAATATATGTCATTAATGTGTTAGTCTCAAATAGAAATACTTGTCAATTTGTTAAATATGTGTTACTTCCATCCATCTTGCTCTAGTATAAAAACCTCTCGTATTTTCACTGTTCTTATTGATATATTCAGCACCCTGCAAGGAATGTATCCATCTGAACCTCCTTTCTCTTGTTCTGAATGTGCACATATGGCCAGAATAACTTTTCAGATAAAAAGACCAGGTGCTGACTGCTCGAGCACTGGCACCCTGAGCTGGCTGCCCTGTCTTGCTTTGTTTAGAGTGACACTGATTAAGACTTCAGTGAGCCTTCACCAGTGCTTTTCGTTGGAAAACACTACTGAAGAGTGTCGCCAGCAGGTCTCAGAAAATTGCCCACAGTCAAGGTCAGCTCCCCAGGGCAATAACTGCTTGTCAACTATGTTAGGAAAATTAAACTAGTATTATAAAATGTAGGAGAGCTAATCCAGTAGTTCTGCATTTTAAAATATAAATTTCTTGCCCATTAAATAAACTAGCCAGACTGGTTTGGTTAACAAATCCCCCGTTTCATGTAACGTACAAACTCACATGTACTTCAGGAATGATTATTTTAACTTGGTTTTTTTTTTTTTTTTTAACAATCAATTTTAGAAATATGTATCTAGAAATATATCCACAGAGCAAAATGTCTATGGTCTGTATTAAAATCAGAAGCAACTGATACTATTGTGATAGCAACAACAGTTTTACCATTGACACCTTCTTGATCGTTTTAATCTCTCATTCACATAGAAAGACAGGCATAAAATTTATATTCAAATTACTATTTCAATGCATTTCATGGTGAAAAAACCCTAAAATTATGAGAGAATTACTGGGGTAAGTTCCCAAGGTACATACATGAGTAGTCACTTGTCCCACCAAATACCGAATGTCATAGCCAGACAGCAGTGGGAAGCAACTTGTAATCATTCAATATGAAATTTTCTCATTATTACACTCAGTTTAAATAAATCCCTTTCAATTCTTATTAGGTTTACACTGTCATCAAAGAAGCCAATTCACTGACAGATCACCCCCAACATTCTGAGAAAGTGAGAAATAGAGACAAATACACATGGACAAAACAGAATAATAGTTTTTTAGTATTATTTTCTGCTGTTTGAAGAATTGTGGCTAAGGACAGTCTTCTAGTTTTATAATTCAAAATGTTTTCTTGGTATGTCTATTAGAACCAGATTAAAATTAAAGCTTAGGTATTTTGATTTTCACTTTATATTTGAAAATATTGCATTACAAGATATGTAATTATATTGCATCTCCTGTCTCTTGGATTAGAGAAAATAATGCCTGTATAAGACAAATAAAAAATGTTCTGTGTGGAGGTAAATTGAGCTGGTGGTTAAAAAGAAGAAAAGGAATAATAGGAACAAATTCCTGCCCTGCCAGTTTTTCCAGTGCTTTTGTCAATTCATTTACTTTGCCTGTGTCTGCCATTTACTAGATAGACTGTTCTAGATAGAATCCATCTCATACCATATGTCTACATGTGTGTGCATTTTTCCACTACTGCAACAGGTTCGTTGTCTAAGTTTGAATCTCTTGGCAACATTAAGATAAAAATACTAATGTAGACAGTTTGAATTTTCTATCAGACTATAGGCAATAAAACAAACAATAAAATAACAGAAAGAATGATGTATTAAATGGTCTAGCGAAGTGCACTGTTAAAATTGTTAAGCCATCAGGTATACTAATTTCCTTAGCTCTGTATGTGTCAACTGTACTGCAAGCTATTTACATTGTACAGATAGTTTGTGCTTCTATTGTGGCAGTATTTTAGAGAAATTATATGACTTTACAATAAATACTATTTAGAAAACCAAGTAGAATCTTGAAAATTGCTAGTGTATTGAATATCTATTCCAAAGTCTTTTGTTACCGGATATATCCTAAGGATATACAGATATTTGACAGTCTATTATTACATATTGTTCTGATTATTTTTAACAGGGCTTTCTCTTATCTTTTAGGTTACTTTTCCTTTTATTGTCGAAACAATGCTGTAAAATTTGGTATATGCAATATTCACAAACTAACTCAATCAAGGATTTACTGCATTTTTTACAAATTATATTGAAAAAAACCTCACAATATCACATAGGATATGCTTTGGTTTTCTTTTTTGTTTGTTTTGTTTTGGTTTTGTTTTTTTCTCACATAATTCTATTTTAACATTTGTATTTTTATAGCTACAGGTGAGGGAGACACTAACAATTAGAATATGCGTGAAGAAAAAGGTAGTAGTCATTTGGCCAATGCTGCTCCCTACAAGTCATGCAACCACATCATTTCTAATGAGAAGCCAAATGTCTGAGAAACTCACACTTTAAAGAAAATTAAAAGTTTGAGATCTGATCACAATTGAAATAAAAAGCAGGACATAACTCTTCACTCTACCATTCAGTCTTATAAACGTATGGCAAATCCAATAGGAAACAAAACAAAAAATATTTCTGAAATCTTATGATTACTGAATCTTTTTTAATTTCTTTTGCTGAAATACTGTGTTTTTATATAGCCCAGTCAAATATTATATAAAAAATGAAATGTTGCCATTTTAAGTTAAAAAATAATTAAATATATCGGTATTAGATAGTGCCTCTAACAGCAGCAAGAAGTACCATCAGGCAAATTTTAAGACTTCTGAAGATATTTGGCTGATTGATGATGTTTATAATATTAATGGTGTTATTTTGTATGGGTACAAACTCCGTTCATGGGGAGGAATATCCCTATGCACCAGTATATGCTGGGGGCTGTCCAGCTAGAAAATAGCATAGCAAAACATTACGTGGGAGTCCTGGGAGTCGACATTACCAGCAATGTGCCCTTATAGAGGGAAGACCAGTGGTATCCTAGCTGCATTAGGCAAAGCATTGCCAGCAGGCTGAGGGAGGTAATCCTTTCCCCCAGCCTCAGCACTAGAGAGTCCAGGAAAGGCCACAAAGCTGATTAAGGAACTAGAAATCTCTCCCATGAGGAAAGACTGGGGGAGCTGGGATTGTTCAGCCTGGAGAAAAAAAGACGGGAGGGATCTCATCCATGTATGTAAATGCCTGAACAGAGGGTGTAGAGAAGGCTTTTTTCAGCAGTGCCCTGTGACAGAACAAGAGGCAGTGGACACAAACTGATACATGTTCTTTCTGAACATCTGGAAGCACTTTTCCACTGTGAGGGTGACCTAGCACTGACAGTGGTTGCCTAAAAAGGTTGTGGAGTCTCCATCCTTTGAGATATTGAAATTCCATCTGAACACAGTCCTGGATGACTGTCTTCAGGTGGCCCTGCTTGAGCAGTAATGTTGGACCAGATGACCTCTAGGGCTCCCTTCTAATTTCAGCCATTTTTTCGAACAGTTACCTGCTCCCTAAACAAACATAAGTGCTTTAGAAAATCTTGTTTATCCTGTCCAAGGGAGGATGACTGTCTCTGGTAGGCATTACGAGGTATTATTTTCTTGCCTCATGTCACTGTATCTGGTGTAGAGCCAGGTAGTCTCTAACATTTTCTCTTGGAGCAAGATCCAATAATTTTGAGTGGAATTTCTCAGTTCTCAGCAAGAGGTAAGTAAGCTGTGCTGTAATGCATGTAACCCAATGAATTGAGATCACACACAGATTTCCCTAGTCTGGAAATTTGAGGTTGGTAAGAGAACTAAAACTTCCCAGCAAATGTGTCACATTACTGTGTCACATGCTCAGGAGAGGCTGTAACGCATTATTGGTCTGCCATTACTGGCTGTCAATTACAGGGACAGAGCTGTGCTCAATTGCTGTATATGTTTCTTTTTTTTTTTTTTTCTTCCCTAGTAATGCTTTCAAACAGTGTACCAAAGGTCACACTGGTTTTCTCTCTATTAACAGGGGGAGAATCATGGGCACCTGCTCCTCCTTTACACCTTGCCGCTCAGCTCTCTGGGCAGACAAGGTCACTGTCAGCCACAGCTTGCACTAGAGCCTCCCTACTGACGACCTTTGAGGTCATGTGCCTCCTTTCTGGTTTCTGCCTGAGCAGAAACTGCCAGCTTTGACTTTCTTATTCATTTTATTGAGCATTAATAAGAAAAAGTCTCCAGGCTAGGTATACCTATATGTGGCTTCTGTAGGTGGCTTTGCAGCATTATGCCCTGTAGAAACAGCAGTATTCATGCTTCCTTTTAGCTTCCTTCTGAGATTAGAACTGCAGAGAAGCACTACGCTACCAGTGATGCCTGGCCAGCCAGAATAGATTATTCTGTGCTTGGGAGACCTGTGCACCGAAGATAGGCAATAGGATTTTTTTCCTGGGAATTCAGCCCAGGAGCACTGAAATACAAACAGTTTGGAGGGAAACAATTCAGCAAGATGGAAATATGACAGCCTTGCTGGCTGACACTGAGGAGGAATACCCTGACCTGTTGTGAGCTGACTAATGGAAAAGCAACCTCTATTATGGCAACATTACATGTAATTACAATTATAGATTCTCCATTAGTTACATGATTATGAGCATTACACCAGTGGAAAAAAAAAAAAAAAAATCCCTAAGTGAAGTAAAAAAGGCTAGTGTGTGAAGCAATGAGATGTGTTTCCTGCAAACGTACTTTTTTTTGAAAGATATTGCAGCACACTACAGAACTCTAATGTGAATCTGGTAATGCAGAAATGACTTAATATAATGACTAGTAAGTGCTACAGTGGGCAAGCAGGTACTGAACAAGGGCAGCATTATATACCATAATAAGCATTATTTGACTCATTTTAAAAACATTTCACTTCTCAAATGTAGCACTTAACCATTCCAGAGTACTGAACAGCAAGCGTTTGCGAATGCTTTCCTAATTAGATCCTAACTAAATAGATTTACTTGTAATCATAAAATAAGACTGTCAAGGCAACTCTAGACATTCAATGATCTTACTGTTTCAGGGGACTGTTAATTATTGTTATTATTTTGCAGAGAGAAGGTACATATGAGACGTTTCATGCTGAGCTTAATTTATAGATTGAAATATTTCATCATGGAAAACAGCCAGCTAGATGTCAGCTTGAAACTAAAATTACTGTTAGCTCATTTTTACAAAAGAAATAATTGAAAGGAGATGTGCTTGATAACATGATCCGAAATAAGCACTTCATATGAATTGAAAAATAGCTGCACAAGAATGTAATAAAAACAGTTTTTCAGGACTTCTGTAAAAACATTTTTATCAACAAAGACAATTCTGATTTATATTCTTCTCCTTTTATATGAATTTCGCCTTTTCATTCCCACTATGTGTTCTGGGAATAAATCATAAATCCATCACAGTATGTTCTGCAAAAAAGAAATGAACTTTATCAATGTGCAATGTAAAGGAATATATGACACATTTTTAAAAAACTATTATATACTTAACTGCTACTTTTTAGTAGGATTTATCTGTGAGATACCTGAAGAATGTCACTTTTATGTTTATGACATGAATCAATGAAAACTGACTTTGGGTCAGGCATGCACGTATTATGAACTTGAACATCAAAGAGACAAAATCATCGCAACACAGCACCTATAATTCAAATATGAGAAATATGAGTTGCTGATTTACAGGTCACTACACTAAACAATCCATTTAAATATTAATTTCATGGTGAGAATAAGGCCCTGTATGTTTTGTAGTAAAACATAGTAACTGCTGAAGAACTTCCTGACACTATCTGTAAAGAACAAATTATTTTGCAGGTAAAATTGTTGACCATTTTACATGGTGAATGGACCATGACTGAGTGGTTACTCTTTTTTGAGATATTTCTAGTGCCACTGAGTGTAGTGGGAGGAAAAAAAAAGAAGGTTAAACCATATAAGAAGTATTTGCTAATTTATTTTTAATTGGAAAAGAAATAGGCTGTAGGTAAGGGCTGGAACTACTGAAAAATTCTGAGTGTTTTCTTAGTAAGAGTCTACAGTTTTTAAAATTAAGTATTAGCATCCTGTAGCAGCCTTTTAAAACAATTTATTCATAATCAATACGTGATTAAGCTAAAAGTAGCAACTCACTGTTTGTTTACCAGGGGGCAGGGACAGGGTATAACACAACACGACACCAAACCTAATCCCAAACAAAAAAACAATCCCAACTAGTATATGTTTACTTTTAGATTTCCTACTTCATATAGAACATGCATGTTAATAAATGCACAATATGACTTTAGCTAGATAAGGAGTATTTATATGTGCAATAGTTTTAAATGTGTTAGCACATAGTAAAATTTTTTATACTGTTATCTAAAAAATAAAATATGGTGAGCCTAGCAGTTATTGGGGTTAGAAGAGTAACTTTAATAGGGTTAATAAAGCAGCTGAAGCTACTAAGGAGGAACTAGGAATTACATTGAAGATATATACGTGTGATGTTTCCTTTGAGCTAATAAATTAGCAGAAAACATTTTATAAAATTGTAGATCTGCTGCTATAATCCATGTTTTATGTTTATCTCTATGATCTCTATCTTGTTTACTTCAGCTGTTACCCATGTAGTTAGATGCAAACGTTATGGGCTCTAATTTGGTGATAAAAATCATGCAATCAAATCTATACTACACCAATAGTCCAAGGTCTGTTTTTCTCACCTTTATTCATCCATAACTCTATGCATAAATGAACAGGAAAATTCTATTCTTTCTGACTAAAAGAAAAAGGAATATCTCCTGAAATAAATTTATGAAAATAAATACAGATAATTAATGTTACTTACCATAACATTATTTGCTAAATAAAAGACAGAATCTCATATCTATTATCACATTGTCCATTTATATAAAGGCTTCCATCTTCGAAGGGTTTCACAAATATTAATAAAGCAGGCTAGTCAGAACTTCAGTATTTTAACTCTATTGTACAGATAGAGTGTAAAGGTTAATGGCTTTTTTCAAGGGCATACACTTAAGGGTGGGATAGGTATTCTAGGGCTCCTCAGACCTCAATTCATTCACTTTTGTTATTGGAGAACTGTGCTGAATTACTGAAATAATTTGTAAGAAAGGCATCCATTACTGAATATATATTTTGTAGGGAGGGATGTATCTGCAACCTTTACTTTTTTAATCTAGAAGATTTTATTATGGCTGCTTTCAGTTAAATTAACATCAGCCTTATAAAATGCTTGCAAGGCACTTTTGCTTTTCAAAACAAATAATCACCAGTTCACAGCTCCAAGAAGATTGCAAAGATTGCAAAGACCGTTGTGTTGCAATTACTCTTGTGATTGCAAAGACTCTTGTGTATAACATACAAATATTACCAAGTCATATCTGGTATCTATTGGTTTGGTGAATGATACATTTATTATTTTAATAGTTCTTTTTATGCTATTATCACTAGGTTCTTGATGACAGATGCATACCTGTGATTAACCCATTGACAATTCCTCTTCAATTTTCTGGTATTTTTTGAGTAGCTGCTTCTCTTTTGCAGATTTAGGAGTCTTTCACTGCCTCACCTAATCTGAATGCATGAGTTCTGATGCTTTCTAAAAGCCACTTAACTGACTGAGAGAAATACACCTTAAGTGAATTGGTAAAGGACATCATAACTGGTTAAAAGATTATTAACTGGTTAGTGTTTTTCCAAGACAAGTATTGGACAGCAGATAAAACATGATGAATGCTGTAATGACTTTGTCTGTGTGAATAATACTTTATTTTGCTATTAATCCGATGATTCCTCAAGACAGAAAGAACTTACCAGCCTGCTTGTCTATCTCTTACTTTTCTGGAAGAAACTACAAGCTGTAAACTTTTTTTTTTTTTTCACTTGAAAAAACCCTGTGAAAAATCTGAATATTTTGTGAAAAGGGTTGGATATTTTTCCAAAACTAGGGAAGGTGGTGTTTCTGAACTATAGATGTTTTTCAAGTACTTGACATAAAGCAAAGGAAACGGTAAAGTCACAGGAGTCTGCCTCTGACTTCACAGGGCGTTTACATGCATATGTGTGTACGCACATGCACATTTGCTCACATGCTTATGGGGATTTTTACTGTGGATTTACCACGGTGTTTAGTAAGGACTTTATTTATTATTTATTCAGTGCTATTTATATAATATGTTAACAAAATCAGAATTCCATCATAGCTGGAAGTTAGGAAGTCCTATGAAATTAAATGTCAGAGTTTGAAGGAAAGGAATCCACCTCCCAGCAATGCAGTTGTGGTGTTTGATTCCTTTCTTAACAATGGTAACAGCACAGATTAAGAGGTTTAAACAACATATTCAAAGAACAATGCCACTTCTTGTCAAAAATTACTTCTCAGACAGTTCTTCAAGGATGATGATGAGTATGGCTTCTTAGGAGACCAGAGTCTGTAAGCACCTCTGGATTTTTATTATGGTTTCTCATAATGATAGCTTTATCACTTTCTGTAAAAAAAAAAATATTAAACCTTTCCTTTCCACCACCACCAAAAAGCCCCAAGATAAGTTTCTAAAAAGAATAAATTTAAAGGGAAGTTCCTTTCTTTTCCTTATTCTTTTAGGCATCTTCTGGTGTGTACTTTAAAAAAAAAACACTGAAAATACTTCAGCACCCTCATTACTGCACCTTTTTATTCAGCTCTGATTTCTATAGGATTTTCATTTTTATTCCTTCTTGATAATACACAATCTCATTAATTGTTCAGAAACACTGTGGATTCATTATACTTTTGGCTGTAGAATTAGGAGCTTGATTTGATTAAATTATGTGGCATTTCTGCATGCTCACTCCAGAGCATGCACCCCAGAGGGCACATGCTTTTTCAGCAGTAAGTTTTCTGATTTAGCAAATATATTTTCATTACAAAGAACACTCTTCCCCTGTGACATGCCACGATTTATATAGCTACAACTCTGCCTTGAAGGTAAACAGTTACAATTATTTCTCAAAGTAATTAATTTTATTTCATAAAGTATTTTCCTATCAGTCCTTTACTGACTTGCAATAGTTGCATCTTCTGATTTTATCTGACATTGGTGCAGCAGGGTTCCAGGAGATAAATCTAAATCTGTGTGCCCTACTCTAAACAGCTAAATCCTCCCAGGAATTCTGTCTCTTTTGTCATTTACACACTTTCTTCCTTGTACGTCACTGCCATGAATAATGGTACTGTAAATTTATTTTGACTGTAATCACATTTCATGTTAAGTTGTGTAGTTAGCTTATTCTTCATCTAAACAGTGGATGTACTTAAAAATGTTTTCCCAGAACATAACTAAATCATATTTATGCACTAAATATTGACTATAGAAACAATTATAAGACCTTTCTAGCTAGCACCCACCCAAAGTTTTAAAAATGTACCAGCATAAATGCTGTTATTTATTTTCTAATGTACTTAAGGAATAAATATCTTTGCCATGGAAATATGTCAATACATAGTAAATTGGTTACATTAGCACTCAGTAGTATCTATAAATAACCACACTCACCAATATATTGTGTGCACTTCTACATATTTTTACTGTTAAAAAAAATCATTATATTGTTGTCAGTTTTAAACCTTTTAATACAAATTTTTAAAAAATATTTTCCTCACTTTATTTTAAAAAGTGTTTATTAACAGAGAGGTGAAAGGTCACACAGTGGAATAGAGAATCAAAAAAGGGACAGCACAATGTTGTATGATATCTCAGCACACTTCAGTGTCACCATTTTTTTGCAGCCACAGAAATGCAGCAAGTGATGGAAAATGCTGCTTCGTTGACTATGAACTTGTATATTTTGAATTCAGGTGACAAATATATGATCACTTTTCCTATGGATGAAAATGGTTATTTGCATCTTCAGAGAGACATAGTTATTTTATTCTACAAATCTGCAGATAGATGTGCATTCCACAAAATCCATTTATTTCTGGTTTTCCCCTTAGACTCCTTCACATAATAAAATGCCTTAAAAAGGTGTTTGATGAGATAATGTGCAATTTACACAGGTATTTAAAGCCTCCCCCTCTTTTCTAATTAGTTTGTGAAACAGGGGTTTTATTCAGCTTTTCCCTTCCTGTTGCTCTTAAAAATTTTTACAAATATGGTAAGAAAATATTCATTTGGAAGGAAACAAACTAAGAAACAACACTTTTTCCTCCATCAAGACACACAATACAAATAAACCAGGAAACAGAAGTAAAGGCAAGAAAAAATGTTAGTATATGGGTATATTCCTGTATGAATAGTCTGTCTTTTATCAGCCACTCAAAATATTCATTTTGGTGATCTAATGTATTATAATCAACATTTTAATTTAAGTTTTGTCCCCCATGGTTGTGACAACTGACATTGATAAAATTGGAGTTGACTGGGACTCATCACTGCTGAGAGATTTGTTGATGTAAGTGACACAAAAAGGTGGACACTGACATATCTGTCATGGGAAGGGACGCAGCCAGTTTAAGTTACAGAGAAGTCCATGGAACAGCTCTTTAATTCAAAGCAGTTTAGGTCAGACTCTTGAAAAGAAAGATTCATAATTTTCAATTTAAAGTAACTAGCTAGAATGAGAGCATCCAAAGGAGCAAACTTAACAACTTAAGTTGTTCTTCTCATGACCTGTGTGAAGCTTTCATCTCCTCCACTCACCATCTGCAAAATAGGGTATTCTCATGCATATCACTTGCCAGGAAGAGCCTAGTATCATTCGTTCACCATATTCTGTCCTTTCTAAAAGGTGACCTATTGTCATGAACCAAACTGCATCAGTAAATACACTAGCATATATATATAACATGGCTAGACAGTTCTTGATCCTAGGTCCTCAGCCTTATTTGTCTGTCAGAGATGCATACAGAATTGCAAAAATGAGAAGGATAAGAAAGCACTGCATCTTAATCTGAACAATTTCTGACTGCAGAGCCTCCAGGTACCAAAAAGAGGGAATACGTTCATAAAAATGAAGTAAAGCTGTACAGCAGGAAGCAGAAAATGAAACGCAGAATTCTGAAAATAGAAGATAAAGATTGATGGAAGAAAGTAAGCTTTAAAGAACAATATCTGCTGGACATTTATATTTACAACTACTGTTGATGTAAATAAATGTACGTATTAAAGATTTTGACGCACTATGTCAGATTTCCATGTTTTTATAATGTTCTTGGGCATCTATGATAAACATTTTCTAATATTCACAGTCTAGGGTCTAGCTATGATTCTCCTCACTGAAAGAGGAGAAAAATGATGACTGTTACTATCGCTTTCAATGGGAGCAGATATAAATCAATTCTGAAAGCTGTTTAAATTTTAAACTCAATTCTATAAGGGCACAGAATTCCTGATTATTTTCTCAGATCCAAGTTCTAAGCACACAGTCTTCTGTCTGGGAAAAAACAAAAATCCTTTGTCTGTGTGTCAGATATGTAAATATTGGTATATAGCACCATCTTCAACACCTTAGGGTATTCAACTCAGTTCCCAGATGTCACATACCAAGAGACACATAGCTTCTGTAGAACTTGTAGCATTCCTACCAGGCTACATGGGCATTTCAGATACCTTGCGGTGTCTAAAGTGACCTTACAGTCATCTGTTTAGACAACTTAAACCTACTCTTCATATCTGATAATTTGTTTATACAGCATCATAGACAGCTTTTATTTACTCTGTCAGCATAATAAGCACCTGCTTAATTTTGAGTGGTATAATCAAACCTTATCTCGCAGGGGTATAATAGGTGCTATAAAAGGTGAAGAACAAAAGTATTTAAGTAGCAGTGTCTGTACTAGACTTTAAATTCCCTACTTCTATTGTCATAATAATCATAATCAAATAATTGATATAATTTGGAACAACTTAATTTCTGGAGCAGATAATAGATACCACGTTTTCAGAGAATACATTAAGTGCACAAAGCACTTCTTGACAGAAGAAACATTGCTATTTACCATGGACAATAATCTTGATCATCTTTTGGAAGATCATGATAATTTAACTTTGCTTAATATATTATTTGATCTTTCCAGGAAAGTGTTTTGCTTTCTGTGATCCCAATTTTATATAAAATGCCTAGAATGAGTCTCTTGGTGCCATCACATGACCACAAGTGAAAACCTGTTACAAAAGAAATTTTACAGCATTTCAACACCTTGTACTCATTTCAGTTTTAAGTCTTGCTAGGCTTGTCAAAGAGAAGGGATAGTGATGACATTGGTTTCATCCAGGGGAAAGAAGTATGGTTTGCTTTGGACACCATACCCAAGAAGATGCTGACAGTAGCCAACAGCAGTTCAAAAGGCATTTTCCATTTGAGGAAGTAAGAGGGATCACTATAATGCAACACAACAGGATTTCTTTAGTAACACAAAGTATTCAAATCCACCTTTCACCTTGAATAAAATTTCAGAATCAAATTTTAAATAAAAGGATAAGAGTAACTTTATAACAATTTTCCCATTCAAAAATCATATTCAGTGTGTACATTAAACTTCAGTTGTAGAAGATAACATCAGAACAGTCAGAAACTACCAACAATGAAATTGGTTACAATATCTAATTCACTGTTACATAAAATGCATTTACGGTATATTAGCTAAGGAATGCATGTAATTTAAAGAGGTCCCCTACAGCAATCACTGAGACTGAACATATGCAGTATAACAAGTCTCAAATCCAGTGCATTTACTGTAGAATGCAAGAGCTTTTTCTGTCCATTGAGAACCCCTGGCTTAGCAAGAAATCAGACTGTCACATTATTATATTAAATTAAATTATGAATGCCAATCAGAAGAAGTATTCTTTTTGATTTTCATTGGTTGTATTTTGCATGCTGAGCTCACTTTTCAGTGCAGATTCAGCACCGTCTTCATTTTCAGATCCTTTTTCCTCATTTTTTGAGTATATGCCTTTTTTTTTATAAATGCGTATGGCTATGGCAGTGATGCAAAGGAAGATGAATATCACGACTGCTATCACACCTAGGAGAAGAAAAGAGAAAAAAGTCAAGAGAAAGGATCAACAAATAAGGACAAAGAAGGAATGACTCCATTACATAATGAAGGGGATTGTAGTGGAGCCTGAGAAATAAGAAGGCATAGCTGCTTTCAAACGAGAAACAGCACTGTAGTATAAGCTTCATGGTGATTATTTTGAAATCTGCAGATCTGAAGAACTGCTAGGCAATGCGACTAAAAGGGCACTGCTATGACTTTCTCCTTTTCCTTATATCCTATGAATACGAGACAAAGTTCTCTCCCTTTTCTCAGTTACTCATGTTGCTCAAGACTCTTTCTCACACCACATGACATGAGGAAGGAAGGGAAAACGTGTCCTATCATCAGGTGTCACCTGCCAATCATTTCTTGTATCACTGTTCCATGTCTGGGAAAGGAATCTGGAGAGCAGAGACAGAGCAGAACAGGATGAGGGCAAAAGTACCCATCTGGAATTCTGAATGAGATCTTCTATTCACTCTGACAGAGTACACCACAAAGTCCAAGCCCAGTCCCTTGCCAGTAAAAATGGTTTCACAGAATTAGGCCCATTCATATCCAATACTTCACACAAATTAGTTCAGAATGGTTTTGACTGAACAATACAGTTTGACTGCACAATACAGTTAATGAGGAGAATTTGTAAAAGAGAATATAAAACTGGGGGGACACAGATGTAAAACATCATAGGGAACCTGGTGGAAATTGGCCAGTGGTTATAACCACCTATCATCAGTTCAAATAGGACTGAAATTCTAATGTTTGTTCTTAAGTAAGAAAATCCGAACTACTTTTAGTGCATCATAATGGGATTAATAGGTTTTCGTGATCTACTTTAGCAAAGGCACGCGTTTCTCTAACTGCATCATTGTAATGAATAGACAGTGGTTAAAGTACTAAAATTAAGACTCACTTTGTGTTCAGGGTGAAATGATATAGGCTCAACTCCTTCCCTTTCTTTCAGCTTTGTTGCACTTGTTTTGACATTCTAGGTGTTTTACTGCTTTGTATGGCTACATGACCTTGGGTTCATAAGCAAACAAGGTCCCTGCCTACACAGATGGCAGTGAGTAAGCTTCCTTTTCCAACAGCTTTAAGAGCCCCATCTGGTAGGGTAAAATCATCACCAGTACATCATCTGCATTATGGTATTTCAGATGATCAGTAAGAAAGTCAAGGAGCAAGAGAATAAGCTTTACATAAGGGATTCAACAGGCACCATGTGTGCCACATTCTTAACACATAAGACAGTAAATGGAACAGGAGTTTAGTTTTATAGGTCACTAGTTAAGATTTATTGAACTGTTACCAGGGCATGCTTCTCTTAGCAGAGCAATTTAGGGACAGTAAGAAAAGTAATACTTCCCACAGTGATAAACATGACCTTATGGACTTCCAGCCCATCCCCTCACTTCCTCATTCACCCTCAAGTTCATGAGTCAGAGGTTGACAAATAAACCAGAAGGAAAGCAGAAACTGCTTGTCAAAGACACAGAAAGCAAGACTAAGCTGCAGGGAGGTAAAAAAGCACTAAACAATCTGAGAAACTGTCGTAATGCAGTGGCTCAACTGTACTAGGTGAAGGAACAATCTGCTGTATAACTCAGCCATTAATACAAGAAAAATAAAAAAAATAATCCCTTAGTGCTGTAAATAAAAACAGACCACCCAAAATTTGGCAAGTCATTTTTGGTTGTTCTCTAATATGACCAATCATTCTTAATGGTAAGAATATAACATTTTTTATGTACTGTCTTCTTCTCTGGAACACACTCTATGATCTGAGTAAATATTTTCCTGTGTAGATTAAATAGAACAGTCATTCCTTTGTTTCACAGTCACAGCACTTACATCCTGTAGGGGCTTTTCTATAAACTTTCCTGTTTGAGGTAGCTGAATTGGTACAATTCTCAGTTATACTCATATAAGGGTACTTACATTAAACTTTTACTGTGTCGTACAGTGTAAGCTTGCTTCATTTTGACTTTTAAACAACTATACTTAAGCAGTAGAAAAATTGTGAGTGTGTATTCCCAAATGTGTTTAATAACAATAAAATTGTGAGGTTATTATTATCTTAAAAAGACCTTAACTATTGTAGCTAGAAGTTAAAAAATGCCTTTGTTGTTAGTACACTTAAAACTCTCCACCCACAGTAAATTACCTACTACTTGAAGTGGTCTTTTACATAAGTGATCTTTATGTACAAATACTAATGCAAAATACTTATCTTTTGCAACAATAAAACAAGTTTTGACAGTTATACATGTGGAACTCAGAATCCATATTTTTAAATTCTGACCCCACTGAACTCAGTGGTAAAATTCTCAAAGTTTGTGTGTATAATACAGGATTAGTGTCACTTTGCAAGCAAAGAAGCTTCTGATTTTATTACCCCTTATTTTAGTATCTTTAGCACTACTTTGTTAAAGGTCTCTGACCATGCAGTGGGCTGTTGGCAGGCACTGACCGTAACAGCTATCATTATTTAAACTGCAGACACACAAGTGAATGCAGGTCCTTAACTTCACCTTCCAAAGAACTAATTGCTTTTATCTTCAGTGAGAAGCCCTGATAGCTTTATTCTGCTAAATCTCACTATGTCATTTTTCTGCTGAAGCTTTTAAAACACTTAGAAAGGAAACCTATTTGGTATTTAAAAGACGGAGAGTATGACCTTTCCCTCCCACTTCCTTCCTTCTGTTGAAGTAACTAATGGAAATTGAAACAGTGAATTATACTGCAAAAATGGATGAAAACAAGTTTCCTTCCATCACCTCATCCCAAGAGACAAAATACCACCATGAATTCTCAGAAGGGAAGAGTGTCACAAGAGACAATAGTATTCCTTGAAAGATAAAAACTGAGCTAACATAGCCATACACTTGCTCCAGTACCAGTGGCAAGAATCGAAATTCTCCTGAGGGTCCCAATTCCAAACTCTCCCAAATAAGGCTCACTTGGATTACACTTCGTTTCTATTGAAGAAACAGAACTTCTAGCCTTCCCCACTACAACAGGGAGAGATCTTGGCGTAAGGATAATCAGTCAGAAAGACACAGTAATGGAACAAGCATATCCTGATTATCAGTCCTGTACTTTAATCACAAGAACTCTGTCCTAAACTGTATACCATATTTGTTCTGATAGGCACAAAAAAATAAAGGGACTTTCAACATATATATCTTAAGAACAATTGAACTGTACATGGTTCTTCCATTATTCCTCTGTTAAAAATAAATGTTCTGAAATAATTTTGAGGATGATCAGTTATAATTCTACTTGAGCCGATAAAAGTGGCTAAGAGAAATAGTAAGAAACTAGATTATTTCAAATCATTAGCAATCATTTCTTATTCTTTTTATTATTATCTTTAAGCATTTTATTTTTAAGCTGTTATTAAGCAAGTGATGGTCTACCCAAGAGTACATTTCTTTCCAAATGATGAACCAGAATGGAATTTGCCTCAGTCTGCCAAAAAATTGATTCAAACAGTGTCAGAGCCCACTTTCTCAAGAAAAATCTGTGTTTCTCAGATCTGTTAAAAAAAGGTTTTGTACTTTACTGTTCACTTCAAGTAGAAAAATGTATTTTTCTTTTTGCATAGTCAAGGATCAAAGACTGTTCTTTCTTAAACATATGCTATTTTTCATAATATATCCAAGTACTTTTTAAAGTCATAGGCACTACCATTAGGCAGGTTAGAAGCCTGGTTTTAGTATCTTCTGTTTCAGAGGAATGTTCCCATGTATAGAAACACTGATCGCTTAAATTTATGTAATAAGAAAATATGACAGCTACTGGTTGCATTTAAAAACAATGCTTGATTTTTCTCTACCACTTGTAGTAAAATTAAGCTTTTTTACTAGTATTCTTATGCTCATAAAGCTAATTTGAGTTGACTTCAGCACTGAAAAACCTACAGTTATTAGAAAAAAAAGGTTCCCATGGAGTTATTATAGTCCATATTACCTCCAATAATTGCAGAGTCACTTCTAATTGCATTAGCTAAGGGCTCTCCCTTGTCTATTGGTCCAGAGTGATCTGCAGAAAAAAAAAAAAAGGAAAGTGACAGACAAAAAGAAGAAGGGTTTTCAAATAATTCTTACATGGTTACAGATCATGTACATTATGGTACAGTGGCAGTGGTGTGAGTCAATAAGCATGGAAAGAGCAGTGATGCATCTCTTTGCAGAGATAAAGAGAAAAATGAAAACATTCAGAGGAATAGAGAAAACCTAAAGAAAAAGAAGTAAGTACATATACAAAAGAATTATTTTTGAAACTGCTCCTGAGATGTTAACTTACATGGAAGAAAAAAAAGAAAAAAACCAGCTGTTATTCAGGTCATGAGTACTCTACAGAGATCAGAACAAGTGATAACCATACACTACCTGCAAATGAATGGGTTGTTTCACTTGATGTTGAGTCAGCTGCAGTTAAAGTACCACAGTTGGATTCTGTGAGGCGTCCCTTTACAATGATGGGGGCTGAGCTGCTGTGGTGCAGTGCAGCCTTCAAAGGAGCTATGTGGTTGAACTGCACTGAAGAGAGACATCCAATAAACCCCTGAGAGTTTGCCTTCATTGTCTCCTCATCTACATCACTGTTTTCTGTTAATCAAAAGGAACAGAACACAATTAATCATAGTGCAAATGTACAAAATAAAATGACAAAAGAATAAATGAATAATTAACCTGTGTTCCTCTGAGTATATTTGAATTACTGCAACATATGTAGTTTCACTGAATCCCTTTCTTGTCTGTCTTTAATGAAAAGACAGTCAGATACATTCAGCCTTTTCTTAACAGATGACAGTTGTTAGTCTGCTGAGAGAAATGCTTTTAACTTACTATAGCAAAAAAGGTAATTGGATTCAAAGTAAAAGGATTCAAATGCAACTAATATATTTAAACTAAAAGGAAATGCTTTTTCACCCTGCAAAAAGATAAGGATGAAGCATGCATTCATGAAAAATACGTATTTCATTAGATTTCTTCTCATAAATATGTACATTATTGTATCATAATCTTTCCACACATTAATGTATCTACTTCATCCCATCACCATCAAGTCTGTCAAAATAAAACCAAAAACTCTCTTAAGGCCTCAGATCATGGAACTCCGTCAAGATATTTTCTGTGAAATTCTAAAAACGAATGTTGTTGCAGATTATCATACATTTTACAAACGATACCATTATCTTTCCCACTAAGGAAAAGAAAACAAAACCCAAACCAAAACCAACCAACCAACCAACCAAAAAAAGACACAAAACCCCAACCCCAACAATGAAAAAAAAAGCCCATCACTTATTCTCTTGAGCTGCCTTTCTGAATGTATGTACTCTGTCAGAGCTTTCTATTTATTCACCAGTTAATGCTCACTAATGCTCTACTATGGAAATGGAAAACAGTTTATTTACTATGACACTATGACAGTTCTAATTTAAGCAAAAAACTCTGGAATTACTAATTATTCAAAGCGGACTCTTAAGGGAAGTATGATTTCAAGTTTTGTGCAAATAAAATGGGAATTTAACCTCATTAATTTCCACCTCTAATTTATCCTAGAACCCATGAATGAATTTGTGGTCTTTGCAGTGGCTACCAAAACAATTTTAAATACCAATATACAATTCACTTCTCAATACAATTAGGTTAAGAGTGAGAATTGGGCTAATGTGATTTGGAAGAATGTTGCAAAATTTTCCCCAGAGGCATTTTCCCCAACTCTTCTCTGCTTGTTGCACAAACTATTGGCTGAGGAGTTGGGCTCAAGGACTTATATCAAATGGGGTTGCAGCAAGCTGGTGGCCAGTCACCAGTGGGTATCCAGGGCTCAGTTACAGGACCAGTTCTCTTCAATATCTTTATGATCTGGATGCATAAGCCAAAAGTACATTAAGTAATTTCGCTGGTCGTACTAATTGAGGAGGAACTGTGGACTCCCTCGAGGGTGGAAAGGCCTTACAAGGAGATCTGGATAGACTAGAGAGGAGAGCAATCAGTAGCTGTATGAAATTTAACAAGAGCAAATGCAGGGTTCTCCACCAGGAGCAGGTTAATCCTAATTATATGTACAAACTGGGGAATGAGAGGCAGAAAAGCAGCCCCACAGAAAGAGATCTGGGGGTTTGGGTTGATGGCAAATTGAATATGGGTCGACATGTGCCCTGACAGCTAAAAGGTTCAGCCATGTCCTAGGAAGCATCAAGGACAGCATTGCTAGCTGGTTGAGGGAAGAGATTGTCTCACTCTATACTGCGCTGATGTGCCCTCACCTTAAGTATCATGTGCAGTTGTGGATGCCTCAATATAAGGACATAAAACTATTAGAGTGTGTCCAGAGGAGGGCAACCAAGGTGGTGAAAAGTCTCGATGGCAAGGCTTGGGAGGAGTAGTTGAGGTCACTTGGAAAGAAGAAGGCTGGGGTGTGATCTTATGGCAGTCTACAACTTCCTCAAGGTGGGCAGCACCTTTGGAGTTTCTGATCTCCTCTCATTGGTGACCAGCAATAGGACATGAAAATGGTAGGAAGCTGTATCAGGGGAAGTTCAAATTGGACATTAGGAAAAGTTTCTTTACTGAAAGAGTGGTCCATCCCTGGAACATACTTCCCAGGGAAGTGGTCACAGCACCAAGCCTGTCAGAGTTCAACGGGCGTCTGAATGACACTCTTAGTCACATAGTTTAGTGTTAGGTAGTCTTGTGAGGAGCAAGGAGTTGGACCTGATGATCGTTATGGGCCCCTTCCAGCTCAAGATGATTCCATGATTCTACTAATCTGATTGTATAAAAAAAAAACCAAACAAAAATGAATATTTGTCATTCACTATTAAATTACTAGCTGGAGGTACTAACAATAAATGAATCAATATAAAAAAAGAAAAATTCATAACAAATAAAATAGAATAGAATAGTTTGAATATACAGTATTCCATTTCATATGCGGGTCCAAATTACTTTACTAGTTTGACTTAGGCCTTCTTATTAAGGGTCAAGTGAAAATTTGGTTTTATTTATTACTGAAATAACCAATATTTCCATTGTTGGAGATGTTCATAATCAGTGTGATGTCTTCCTTTAAGTGAATTGGTTTATAAACACACATTCTCCTTAGCTGGTGAAACATTGTGTACAAATCAGACCTAAGTAAATCATGCTGAAAGCCGGTCTTTACCTCAGTATGGAAAGGTTAACAACTCCCACTGAAGAAAAGGTCACCAACAGCTCCCCACCCTCACCCTCAGGAAGGCTAGGAAGCTTTGTCCTGGGCAAATGTGGCTTTACTCAGCAGTAATAAACTAATTCCTCAGTGGGCTTCTGTAAAAAGAGGGGTTTCTACAGCCTTCTTACAGTGTACGGTGCTTTGAGAGAAAGTACTTTCTCAGAAGGAAAACAAAAACATAAGGAGCCATTTGGTTTGTATTCTGTGAACTTTGTGGCTGAGTGTGCTGCTTCTCTTTTCCCTCTCAACAGTCACGTATTCTGGTGAGTCCCAACACAGCTGAGCTCCCTGACTATTTTGTCACAATGTTGCATAACACAAATTCAGAACTCTTGTCATTGGAAGACTTAGGTTCTCAAAAGTTCTGATTTTTTTTTTTTTTTTTTTTTTCTGGGAATTCAAAACTAGTTCAGCAGCTAACTCTCAGATTTTCTTTCAACAAAAAAACCTGAGGTATGTACAACTGAAGAAGAGCTCAAACAAGTAAGAGCTCCAACTGAAAATAATTATTAGAAAATCCACAGCTTTCTGGCCTGCCTTAAAATTTTTGGGTTTTTCTCAAACAACATTTCAAAGTACAGGAAATACATATTTTCATATTTTGCTACTCCTCCTTCTATTTAGACCTCTTCACTGCAGCAAACACTCATTACTTTTTTCCACTGCCTTCACAAAATCTCCTTCCATCTCTAAATATGACTTCACAGGAAGCAGGACCTGAAGCAGGACCTAAAGCAGTCAGATTTAGAAAAGAAACAGTAGCTTTTCAATAGCATCTATCCTTTGAAAGGGAGATATGTATAATATATGTTTTCCTCAGGACAGACCCCATAAACAGAACCAAATTGGGCCAAGTACCCGCACAGGTCATTGTAACTCCATGCTTCACAATACTATGAACATGCAAGGCCATTGTTTAACTGAAGAAATTCCCATATCTGAATTTTTTTATCACAGTGTTTTTTCTTTAGAAGAAATGACATTAGTCCTGATCAAAAGAGACTGATATTTGCCTAAAAATGTATTTTTCAATGCTTTGCATCAGAAACATTTTTAAGTAAATTGGTGCAAGTTTTGATATGGGGTCTCATAACAAAAATAATAAAACCTTTAATTCTATATTTGTCATTGTAGTATTACTCTCATGTAAGCATGACTCCAAAAACTACTACACTTCAAAACATTATAAATTCCTGATTCAGTTTTATCACCAGTTAGCGATGGGTTGAAATATTTTAAAAATTTTCTTCTAGAAGTTTATATTTCAGCTACTATTGCTTTAAAGTTATGCCTAAACAACTATTCTCTTTTCTATTATCTGTGCATACCTCATATCAGTTCTTTTCTCAACTGTAAGTTCTGCAAAGAAAAACGACACTTCAAAAGTGATATATATTTCTGTTTGTGTTAGAGGTACTTAGCTTTTTTCCTAGTGAGAAAACAGTTCAGCTACACTAAGACTCTTCCAAAAAATCAGTAGTAAAAATAATTGTAATTTTTTTTTTTAAAGTCTACAAACATGATTTTTAATTTCATTATTTAATACATTAATGATGGTAACCAAAAGCTACTTAGCATTTGGTTACAATCATTATGAAAACGATTATCACTGTATGCCTTTTATTCTTTCACCTGTGCTAAATAATGCCATCAGAATTGAAACCCACAACCATCTATTTCATGGATAAAAAATTAGCTGGGTTGCCTTATCCAAATTGTTGCATGCAGCAGCTCAATGTCTAAATGGAGATCAGTAACAAGTTGTTCTTCAATGATCCACTCTCGGACCATTACTGTTCAATGTCTTTATTAATTACTTATACAGTAGGACTGAGTACATTCTCAGCAAGTCTGTGAATGACACTAAGCTGAGTGATGCTGTTGATTCAGTAGAGGGAGGGGATGCCATCCACAGGGATCTTCACAGGCTTGAGAGCTGGGCCAGTGCAAACCTGATGAACTTCAACAAGGACAAGTGCAGGGTCCTGCACCTGCACTGAGGCAAGCACCAATATCAGTACAGACTGGGGATGAACGGATTGAGAGCAGCCCTGCAAACGACTTTGGGATATTGGTGGATGAAAAAATGGGTATGAGCTGGCAATGCTTGATTGCAACTCCGAAAGCAAATTGTATCCTGGACTATGCAAAAAAAAAAAAATGTTGCCAGCAGGTCGAGGGAGGAGATTCTTACCACCTTATATGTATGTGACAGAAAGCATTAAACTCTATTTTTTTTTACTCAGAGTAGAAAGCTAATTTCAAACACATTTTGGTTTTGACTTATATTGTTCAAATGTTTGGCAGATACTTATTGCCCCCAACCAGTGACATGATGGACTATTTCAGATAATATTTTGCTTATGAGTAGGAGATTCTTTAGGAAAACGTAAGAGGGTTTTCTACCATCATAGCCAAGGCAGTATTTCTGGATTTGCTGCAATGACAGAAATATTGATTTACCAAAGCTGTTACATTACTACCAAAGGTGCTATAGAAAAAATGGTGGATATATGGATCCCAGGGAGGCACCTCAGGTGCACAGTAATAAAACACATCTAACCTCAACAACATACAACTAAGTCTGAAGAAAACACTTCTTCAATCTTCTGGGTTAAGGTAGGTATTATGTAAAATGTAAATAGTTTGTATAAGCCTGGGCGATCAAGATAAAGTAATAGATCATCTATACTAAGTTGAGGTGAAAATTCATTTTTTTCTATGTCACATAGTACAGTATTCTGAATTTCTTTTTACAAAAGGCATGTTAACACTTTAGCTTACTTAAAGAAATTTTTAAAGACTGGGAAACCATCACTCCTTTGCAGGCATTTTACTGGCTAAATGTTCAAGCAAAAAGAGTTAGAAGAGGAGGCAGTATATTTCCCAGATCTTGTTTTGTAACATGGTTCATAATTTCTGTTCAAAATGGTTTTTATTAGAAACACCCAAAGTTGCCATTAACAATGATGGCCTGTGGGCCATACGAAATTATAAATATGTAAGATATATAAACTTAGATGTAATCATTTCCAGTAATCCTTATTTAGGTAATAGGTAAACCTATTTAATCTAGACTTAGCCCAAGACCCCTTATGGAAGGTGAAAATAGCACTTTAATAACAAAATGGTGAAAATATCAGTGTAGCCTTAATTACTAAATGTCACAAATTATCCCAGCTCTGTCTTTTATTGCAACAAAAAGTGCTACTAATGGAAGAATGTACAAATGGACCTTTGCTTGATACAGGAATGTAGCAACACAGACTTTAACTGTCTACCATCTTTGTCAGAGACACGGACAGTGGGCTTTATCTGACAATACCAAGCTGACAAATTTGGTTGCCTTCTGTGACAGGGTTACAGAATTTGTGGATAAGGGGTGCAATTGACATCACCCACATGCACTTGTGCAAAGCAATTGACACTGTAATGCATGACATCTTTTTCTCCAAACTGGACAGGCATGGATCTGATGAGTGGACCACACTGTGGATAAGGAATTGGCTGGATGGTCGCACTCAAAGAGTTGTGGTCAATGGCTCAATGCCTAAGAGAAGACCAGTGACAAGTGATGTTCCTTAGGGGTCAGTACTGGGACCAATGCTGTTCAAAATCTTTCTTGGAGATATGGATAGTGGATCGAGTGCACCCCAGCAAGTTTGCTGAGGACACCCACCTTTGTGGTGTGGTCAACATGCTGGTGGGAAGAAATGCCATCCAGAGGGACCTTCACAGACTTGAGAGGTGGGCTAGTGCAAATGTGTAGTTCAACAACCCAAGTGCAAGGTCCTGCACCTGGATCAGGGCAAACCCAAGCACAAGCACAGGGTGGGAGGAGGCTGGACAGACACCAGCCCTGAGGAGAAGGACCTGGGGGTGTTGATTGATGAGAAGCTCAGGATGACCCAAGCAATGTTGTCTTGCAACCCAGAAAGCCAACTGTATTCCATGATGCACCAAAACTAGCAGGTTGAGGGAGGTGATTCTTGCCCTTCTACTCCACTCTTGTGAGACCCCACCTGGAACACTGCATTTAGCTCTAGGGCCCTTAGCATAAGGACATGGACCTGCTTGAGTAAGTCCAAAGACTTGGAGTTGTTAGAAGCCAAAGAGGGCCATGAAGACAATCAGAGGGCTGGAGCATCTCTCCCATGAAGACAGGCTGAGATAGCTGGGCTCTTTCAGCCTGGCGAAGGCTCCATGGGGACCTTATACCAGCCTTCCAATACCCAAAGGGTGCCTGCAAGAAAGCTGGGGAGGGGCTTAGTTCCTACACCTGGGTCGGCACAACCCCAGACACAGCTACAGGCTGGGCAGAGAAGAGATTCAAAGCAGCCCTGTGGAGAAGGACTTGGGGGTGTTGGTTGATAAGAAGCTCAACATGAGCAGGTAGTGTGCACTTGCAGCCCAGAAAGCCAACTGTATCCTGGGCTGTATCAAAAGAAGTGTGACCAGCAGGTCA
>NW_009928790.1:50297-80406 GCF_000696875.1 Nestor notabilis
GGGGTAATGGCTTTAAACTTAAACAGGGGAAGTTCAGATTAGATCTAAGGAAGAAGTTCTTTACAGTGAGGGTGGTGAGGCACTGGAATAGGTTGCCCAAGGAAGCTGTGAATGCTCCAACCCTGGCCATGTTCAAGGCCAGATTGGACAGGGCCTTAGGTGATATAGTTTAGTGTGTGGTGACACTGCCCATGGCAGGGGGGTTGGAATTTGATGATCTTAAGGTCCTTTCCAACCCTAATTATTCTATGATTCTATGTTTCTATGTAATGGTACGACAAAGGGTAAGACCAGTGAGGGTTCTGACGTAGTAGTACAGGTTGCCCAGGGAAGTTGTGGCTGCCTCATCCCTGGAAGTGTTTAAGGCTGGGTTGGGTGGGGCTTGGAGCAACCTGGGCTAGTGGAAGGTGTCCTTACCCACGGCAGGAGGGGTTGGAACTAGGTGATCTTTAAGGTTCCTTCCAACAGAAACCATTCTATGATGTTATGATTCCAATAACTTTTGAGGAAAGTAAAATATACTTTAAATTTTCAGCAGCACCAAATCTTCCTCTAAAAATGAGTTTTTCCAATGTGAAAGATATTAAAGATCTTGAGCTTTTTAGTTCAGGTTATGTTTTTTACAAAATTAACAAAATGGTAATTGTAAATAGGTGAATTTCATTTTGATCATTACTACAGGGATACAGACACCTTTCAATGAGTCTTCACTAGACAAAATATTTCATCATAGCATAACTTTTTTTAAAAAAATAGCTCTAATAAGTTTTTGCTTATATTACCTTATCCCTAACTGTTGACACCAAAATCTAATCACAGAACTTTTTTCAAATATAGTATATGAATAATAGTATTCTGTGGTCTTTGTGTATGATTTCACAGTAATTTTTTTTTCTCTGACAGTAAAAAAAGAAAAGTGGTGTGTTCGTAACACTTTATTGCAAATGAGAGAGAGAATTGTGAAATTATTTTTAATGGAATCCACTTGATCATTTTTTAGGAAATACTTTCCTATTATTACATTGTATTTCAATGAGTCTGAAGCTTCTACCTTGATTGTGACCCAGTGTCTAATTAAATTGAAGACAACAAATGTCTTTCAGTGAGATTAGGGTTATTAGTTTTTTAAGTGCCTTCATGAGATTTTGAACTATGTTTTAGAAAATCCTGCTGTGTTCCACTTACCTAAAATCTTGCCAAGTGTGAGAGACTTAATTGCATTGAATTCTGTGCCTGAAGTCAGAACAAACTTCATTCTTTCATTCTGGTTAACCTGTAGGATGGTTCAGCGAAGAGCAAAGCAGAATAATGGAGGAGATATTAGTCAAAGTTTGCGAAAAAGCAGATATAATCAATGTTAAAAACAAAAGGAGCTAAGGGCAGCATTTTTTGGTTATAGCGTAAAAACTATTCTGGAAATAGATGAGCAGCTTCATCAGATCACTGATTATAGCTGTGATACTTCTTAAGCATCCCACTTAATAAACCTTTATTTATCTTATTAGTTTGCCTGATTCTTTCTTTTTCATCTATGAGATGAATAAATGTGGTTAACCTCCAAAAACATGAAAAAGGTTCTTTTCATTAAAAAAAGCATTCAACATCTAGTTCATAAATATCAAATATTATACTGTAAATTCTCTGCCCCCAGGGTGCCTGTAGAACTATTTCCCTTCAAGCCTTGTACCAGTGCATAATTAAGCAAACCCAGGCCTAATCTCAAAATACTAACTTGAAACATCTAGGTTTTTAAAATTATAATATTAAAAAATAAGATTTCTTTACATGTTAGTATCTAGTATTAGCAAATCAAATCTTCCTATTTTATCACAAAATTTCCACAAAACATAATAAAAATCTTTTCCTTCATAGTCACATTGCTTAGATATGAAAGGGTCCGAAGAAAATAAGACAAATAATAGGCTTAAATTATTATCTAGATGGTAATTGTAATGTATTTTAGTATGTAATTTGAAACAGAAACCAGAATGCAAGACCCAAAAAAACCATCAGTTGTCATACACATTTCATAAATATTGAAAAATTAACCATAAAACAATTAATTGAATTTTCATATAAAATTGTGATATATTGACCTTTTGAAATAGACAAAATGAACAACAAAGGGACTGTCTAATGTAAATTTTCACCGTGAGTTGTAAGTCTGCTATCCTTTGCTTTATTTACTTGAGATACAAAAGTACAGTTTATCTGGGGTAATTTCTTTGTAACTATTTAGTTAATTTTGCTTTAGATATTCTACTTTTTTTAAGATAACCCACTTTTTGGTTTGGTTTGTTTTTTATCTAACTGAATTACCTCTACAAAGAGCATTTCCTCCTCTCTATCAATCTTCACGTGTTGCAGCTGTCCATCAGCCATGCTTTTGAGATTGATGCTGAATATATCAGGGTTTTGATGGCTATCTAGCTTGTACCTGATCTGTAAACTTCCTGCAGAGTTAAGTAGAGTAAAAAGATTAGTACACTGCATACACAACAGATAGTGCAGTTCATATACAATGCCTCCTGCTTCACGGGAAGAACAAAACAATGTTTGATTTATTTAAAGAATTAACTGTGAGAAATCTACCAAAGTGAGAAATTAAAAAAGGCAACAGGAAAAGTAATAGTAATGTTGGAGGTAGGATGTATTTGCAAAGAAAGCCATAAACTGTCACAATTCTCCAAAATTAGTTAATTTGTGCAGAGATTTAGTAAGTGCTTTTATAATTCAGCTGAGAAAGGATTGGTCTGGTAACTCAACTTAATGTGACTTATCAAATGAAATTCAGTATCTTAGAAGTACCGTTCTTGAATAATATTTACACTGTCTGGACCTGTAAACTTCTGACCATTTGCCAATTCACTTGGATGCAGTCAATAACTTCTAGCTCACTTTCCATTTCTTGTTAACACCCAGTGTACTGTCTGTACATATAGACTCTGCCACAACACAGGCAGAGCATAGTTTCCATGTCAGACATTTCCTCCCAGCTGTAGATTAGATAGACTACAACTTTCTACTCAACTTTTGGAAAACAAGACTCAGACCATACTGAAGACCAAGGCCAGTCAGGAGTAAAACGTGTTCCACCTCACATGATGGGTAGGGTGCTACAGTTATTCTACATCCAAACCTGTGTCTGGGAAAGCACAGAACCTCCTTTGAGCACAGAACCACTGTGAATGCAGAGCCTCTGATAAACCCAAAGATTCAACTCAGTCTGGGGGGGGGTGGGGTTAATTAAACAAAAAATGTAATAAAAAGATCTAGACATAGAAGAAAGAATGAAAAAGAAAAATGTGACTGACACCTGATGTTCAGCATAAATTGAAACATCATGTTATGTGTATTTTCACAGGAGTATATATATGTACAGTCATAGGTATATAAGCAGGTTATGAAACTAGTAGAATGTAATGACCTCCATTTAATTTGGAAATGGATTTCCAATTACTTTAAAAAAGTAATTTATTTCATTATTTATCATGAGAATGGCAATTAATATGGTGAGTGAGTAGCAGACAAATCATATACCTTTTGAATTTCATTTAAAAACTTTTAAAAAATATTCTACTTCATTTTTAGAGAATTTCCAGAAATAGCTATTTCTGCCAGCATGATAAAAAAAAACCAGCAAAAATTGAAACTACAGTAGAAGGAATGTTTTTCATGTGGAAAATACTGCTTAGTGCAGCTGAAAAATAAATATACCATTTAAAGCAACAACAGGACAATGCTTAGTTTGTGATTCAGGTCTGGGAATCAGAGTTGGCAGCTGTGATGTTTATTAGTGTTTCCAGATGACCTATCTGAACACTCACCGTTTTTGGTGAGAATGACTGAGAGGTATTCCTTGTAGAAGGTGCTGACATAAAGCAGTAAGCTTGGTGTCCGTGTTGTTCGAAAGGCAAACGTAATTGCTTCTTTGTTCAGTGTCATATCAGCATAGAAAGAAGAAGCATGAGAACTCGAATTTTTAGCTAAGGTGTAGTATTCTTGAAACTTGTATGTCACAGAGGAGCCAGTCCCAAAATATGCAGAGATCTCTGAAACAAAAAGTAATTTTTAAATATGCACAAGACTACAGCTCTTTTCTATTTATTTCTTCTACAGAACACGATAAAATGTATTCTCAATGATTGTAATACAGCTGAAAAGAAAATATAAATGGAACTAATATTTAGAACTATAGTGAAAAATAAGACTCAACATGGGTACAGCAAAGACCAGTTAGGTAAGTGTTTTAAATATCTGTTGCATGAAGTGCTTGTTTTTGTCTAGTTTTAGGCATGCTTTGTGTTTTGGGTTTTTTTTGTTTTTTTTCCTATTTATCCATGTCCTTAGCCCAATATGTCTTCTCCAGTATGTATTATTCCTATAGGCTATCCCACACTTTCACATTTTACCCCTGTAAGAATAATAGAGTGTGACCATTAGTCTCTTCAGCATTTTGCGGGGGAGGAGGAAAGGATCATTCCTCACTCAATGACATTAGCTCCACAGGGAAGCTAAGGTATGGAAGGACTTCACATGAGCCCTTCATACCTTTGGAGGCAGTGGTGGCTGGACAGACGTTACACTCACTAATTTAGAGGAACACGGAGTTACATTTAAGCCACCAGGTATTGTACATAATCCCTTTAATACACTGAGGAAGCAAGTAATTTTTAACAGATTGGAATTATATTCAAATACAAGAAGTTCTAAACTTACATTCTTAAAATTCAAATTTGACAGCTTATGGTCATAGAACCATAGAATGATTTGGATTGGAAGGGACTTAAAGATCATCTAGTTCCAAACCCACTGCCATGGGCAGGGACACCTTCCACTAGCTGGTCTCCATGATGCTAATTAGATCATTTACCAATATGATATCACTACAAAAGAATTCTTTTAAAATGTCTGAAAAAATACTCAGTCCTGTTTCCAATGTTTTTACTTTGTTCTCACAGTAAGAAGAATTTTACCTTCCGCTTCTCAGTTTGTTTTCCAAATTTAGTTTTGAGATTAATATTTACAAGACAGAAATTTAAAAAATTATTCATATAGTTCCTAACTTATTGTAATATTAAAGAATCAAGGGAGTTGTATAACATTAAACGAAGATGCTAATCTCAGTTGATGTGATCTGCTTTAAGTAGTACATGTTGAACACATCTCTGGAAGACAGCGTTTAGCAAAACTTAGATTTACTGAACAAAATAAGCTAAATATTGCTCTACATTAAGTAACACAAATATTTTACAAGCATTTAAGCATCTCTTTAAATTGCTGTATAGATCTTGCTCTGAACTGTAAGGTCCTATTTCGATAACTGACAAAGCTAAAAGACATGCTTGCCTTTCTTACAGAACGGCCCAGCATAGGCAGAGAAAGTGCAGTCACAGGAGAATCCACTGTATTTCTCTTTACATTTTCCACCATTGTGACACAGTTTACCATAGCTGCTGCAGTGTCCTGGACAGCCTGGTTCAACTCCTGGTGTTATCTTTGCTCTCTCTTCCAGGTCAAGGGCCATTCCATTCAACTGTAATGAACGAATGCATCCCAAAAATCCTTTCTGCCTGGATGCTGTCCCACCTGGAATAAATTCATATGATCTTTTAGAAACTTAAATGCATTGATGTGCAAATACCTCTTTATACTTTACAGCCCCTGAATAGTATATTGTGAATTCCCAAGGTACAAGCTTATCTATATGTAAATACTTATAAATAGCTTTAAAAGCATATTTTTTTTCTTTTTTGTAAAGTAATTACAGAAAATATTTGAAGATTTAATGGGAAACAAGGATTTTGTACAGTAAGATACCAAGCAATGACACATACTTCTATTAATTGACAAAAGATTAACATGCAGAAGTTGGAGAGGAGAAGAGAGAAGAGAGAAGAGAGAAAGAGAAGAGGAAAAGAGAGAGGAGAGGAGAGGAGACTTTTGGTTTAATTTAGTTTTCATCCTTTCCTATTTGAGGAGAAGAGAGAAGAGAGGAGAGGAGAAGAGAAGAGAAAAGAAGAGAGGAGAGGAGAGGAGAGGAGAGGAGACTTTTGGTTTAATTTAGTTTTCATCCTTTCCTATTTTAAGATTTGTAAAATTCTTGGTATTACATGGAAAATCTTGATATAGTTGTTCTTATTAACAGATACAATAGCACGAAACAACCTAAAAATATGAAGATTTGATGTTATCTCTGCTAAAATAAGCATTTTGGTGGCAGCTTCAGGCTTTTATTCTGGCTTCTTTGGAAAAACAGAGCATACACATCCAAGAAATACAGTGTTTTAACCTGAAGAAATGTCATTCCTAATATGTTAGTGACTGGCTGATGCATGATACGGCAGGTACTAGGTATCTAAAGTATGCTGTATGAGACAAAATTTAAGTAAAGTACCTCTGCTAATGTCATTCTTAGGACACTGTGTATTTTGTTTTTCTTTAAATCCTTTCACTGACTTGAGCAGACAATCCTGAGTCTGTACGAGTAGACTCAGAAAAAATAGTAAACCAGTAAGTCTTATTACTCCCACCACTGAAGAAAATTATATTTAATTGAAGAAATGAAAATATCTTATAAATAGTTGGGAGTTGTAAAAAGTTGCATTATCCGAAAGACTTGTTTAACTCAAACACAAAATAAACTACACACCATATTGCTCTACATGACAGTATTGCAGTTAGTTGCAAAAACAGATTACCCCAACAACCCTTGCTGCAGTCATAGCAAATCCTCAGAAATTATGTTCAGGAAATGCATGACACAAACTTTCCGAATGAATCACCATTATTTGTCATGCCACACTTCAAAAGCACTGTTTTAACTGAATAAAATTAAACAAATGCCATTTTTTTTGTCAGTTCTGCTGCAAATTATTTCAAAATAATTGTACATAAGGGATTTCAAGGTACACAGTACTATAGAAATAGTTATTTCATTTTACTCCTGGGGTCTTCAAAATTTTTCAGAGAGGAAAAAGACCCACAAACCCAAAAGCAAAACAGAAGCACTCTTCTGATACAATTATTCACCTGAACATTATATGAGAAAACAAGCTATAAAGCATGCTTGTAAATACATCAAAACGATTTTTAAATTTTCAGCTCAATACAGGCTAATGCACTAAATCTGCAATCTCAAAATGCATTTCTATTTCCATGGATTTTTCACAAAGACTCTCATTTCATCATAAACTCTTTTCAAAAGGTCCAGTTGCCACTTTTCATCTTTTTTTTTTTTTTTTTTAATGATAACTAAGAAAGATTCTGTTAAATGAGTGCCTACCTACAAAAAGCTGGCTGTTCAGCTGCAAGCGAATATGCCCATCAGGTGGAGCAGTGTGAAACCTTTGAGGAAACTGATCTACTTGTAAGGATGCTTCTTTGACGTTTCGTTCAGCCTTCACATAATGCCACTGGTTGTCGTTTAAGGAAGTGAGTGATTGCACTGTAACTTCACTAGGTCCATTTCCAACATCAAATGAAAAAAGCACTTCAGATGGAGCTAGAAAGAGGTCAGTAATAAAGGATATTTAAATCATTTCATAGTTAATTGTTTCATAAAATCACAAAGTGGCAGAATAAGTTACTTTAAGGAGTAGCCTACTATTTACTGGAGTAAGACTGATTGTTTTAGGGGAAAAGTTTACTTCAGGAGGCCTATCCTCAAAGTTCATTCTTCACACACATTCACAGTGAGAACAATGATTCATTCACAGCATGAAAATCAAACCTTTTGTGGACACTTGGAAAGCATAGTAGTTAAGAAACAGTAAAATGTGCTAGCTTCATTATTTTTCAGTTTGGATAAATAGCATCTCTTGACTACACGCTAATTGGTTATCATCATTAACTATATTCAAATCATCACCACTATAATCCAATTGACATCTTCTACTGTCTATTTGCATTAGTTTTAATCACAGAATCTATACAAATATCAGACTGTTAATTTTGATGCAATTTCTAAGGCTATGTATAAGGTGAATTAAATTGAGTAATTTCTTAAGCAATATTTAACATTACATGGTCTCATAGTTGGCTAAAAATCATAACTAACTCTTTGCAGGTCAAAGTAGATAGATGAATTCGGAGATTCCATTCTATTCTCCCTGAAACAGTTTCTTTCACATATTCAAAGACATTCATGTATGAAAATAGGTAATCCCTAAAGAAGGAATTACCATAATTTTTAATTACTGAGGATTTGATTAAACGACTAGAGGTATGAGAAGATTGTGTGAATCTAGAAGAAAGGTTCCCATTTATGTCATTGAGCTCTGAGAGAAAAGCAAACCAATTCGGAGTGGTCAAGGGAAATAAATCAGCTTCAAATGACATTTTCAAAGATGCATTTGCTGATTTAAAAAAAAAAATAAATAAAAAAATCAATGGGTTGGGTTGGTTTTGGGTTTTTTTTTTTCACTTTTAAAAGTTACCTTAGACCTTTTATAACATTTAGATCCACTTCGGCCAACCTTTAGACTGAGTAATGCCATACACTTGCAGTCCCTTAAACACTGAATCTCATTGTTATAAAGTATTTTTCTGTAACAGTTGAACCTGAGACACAAATGTAAAATGACAAGTACACCAAGCATTTGGCTTACTAAATAAGATAGGCCATAATGTAAGATCAATTTTTAAACAGAATGCCTTTTATAATAAATGACCTTTTCTTCGTAAAATAAATATCAAGTGTTTTATACAATAATAAGAAATAGATTGTATCTAAAAATAGTTCCTTAGTAAAATAAGTTATATTTGGACAAAGTTGAGAGCTCAGTCTCCCCTTAATGAGGGGTAAAAGGTTAAAAAAAACAAGCTATACAGTAGGAGAACAAAAGCAACAGAAATTCCATGTGATTGGGTAAAGAGAATTTCTGCTGAATGTTACCTTCTGTAGGGAGGTCTTTGTAATCCTCTGGATACAGTTGGAGTGAAGCCTGAAAGCACAAATTCTGCTTTGAACTCACTGAATGTGCCTATTAAATAGCATATCAGAATAACAGATATGATAATGTTACTGTTTAGATTTTAAAGGCAAGAAATCACATAATAATGATTTTGAAATAACCACTGAAATAATGAATTATATTAATGACTAAAAAAAAAGTAATAGAATCTTGAGAAAAGGGAACTAATCCCAGAAGTTCCAGAAATGAAGGCACAGATCACAAGGACGGCGTATAATCATCTGCTGGTGTGTCTGAACTTTGACCAGGAATTGTCAGAAAAAGTGAAAAATATACTCAATTAACTTTTTATAATATTTTTAATATTTCTGCTAAAATCAGCTACACAGCAAATTTGGAAGAAATTTAGCTTTTAAAACCACCTGTGGTAAAACCACCTGTGAAACGTATGCCACAGGACATGGAGAGGTGCTGACTGAGTTCTAAAATTTGTCCTCTTGTGACAAAGGACTGAGGCAAAGAGCACTTAGGTAATTTCATGGGCAGCAGAGGAGGGTACATCCCGGAGTTCTCTTCTGGTGCATAAATATTTTGTGGGCCCTAGCTAACTTGGTGTTACTCAAAAATTTTCTGAACATTTCAGAGACTTTAACAGCTCTGATGCATTCAAACGTAAGCAGAACACAGCTATAGATTGGCAAAGCGGAGCAGAAGATGCAGCTGATGGTAATCATGGAGACTGGTCAGTGGCTAACTGTGATTCAAATAATTAAACAGAAAGCACAGTCATTGAGAACCATTCAGAGTATTGAGTTTGAACATCACATGAAGAAGAAGAAAATTATTACCGAGTTATATGCTACAGAATACAAACCCAAGCACTTTCTGTAAAGGAAACAACTGAATTTCAGTCATCCTAGACAATAAGTTAATAACTGGAAAAAAAATCAACAACTACTGCATATTGGACTCTTCAGAACTATTTCCAAAACAACTGCAGAAGACTCTTCAAATGAATACACCATAGTATTCCCAACCCTACTTTAAATTTCTATTTAACTCTTTGGTTTTAGGTAGGAAGTAACCCTTCAGTGAACACACAGTATAAAATAGTTACTCAGACTTTCAGCTACAGGATGTAACCTGCAATCGTATAAGTATTTAATAGAGTCCTATTTAGAGATGGATCAGACTTGTTGCTTTCTACCACTTCTGCAAAAGACCACAGGAACTAAGACAAAAATTCAAAGACTTGAGTTCTTTATAACTCTGTAAAAAAACATACCAAGTATTTTCTGCAAGATGATTCACTTCCTCTGTGTTTTAAGATACAGTTTGGATGCACACCTCCATTTTTGCAAAAGCCTCGTAAAATATACACAAATGCACTGTGGTGTTTATAACTCCATTAAACCAAATAAACAACACTAAATTTCACATTTCTTACTAAGATTCTTTGGCAAAGGTAGACCTAAAAGTCTAAAGATCATTATGTCATCAATCAATAGAGTGCTAAGAAAAATCATTGTGTTCACAAGCGTGGAATGCCAAATATTAATGACATAATGAGTTTTAAATAATTTCTAACATTATCTTAAACACTGACATTTTCATTAGCCATTGTTTTATGTGGAACTATTAATAGAATATCAAGTGTAGGTTGGTGACTTACATTCACAACTATTATAAAAGATTATATGATGATGAAATCTAAATGACCCTACACAATAGGAAATGCTCAAGATGATTTGGGTTTTTTTTAGGAGGAAAAGTAAAAGGCACTTGTGATGGAAATGTACATTGTTAATTTCTGACAATATTACACTCAGTGCAAACACATAATTCTGGCTCCACTACAAACAATCCTGTGCATGACGTACAAAAATTGATATGTCTCTATATTCAACCAATTAAGATGTTTCTGGAAAACAAATAAATATCTCTACATGCTACACAATAATGAGATGAACTTTGTTTTTCTCAATGCTAAAAATACAGACCAGTTCAGCCTTTCATTTTCTTTCATGCCTCACTTGTAAAAAGTCATATCAAAACCATAAGTATAGAGCAGTTTGGATGCTTATGAATGAATGGTACAAGTGACATGAGTTTATCTGCACATTATTATTCTGAAGAAAGATTAATGGTCTTCTGCAAAGTTTCTGAATAAATTTACTTCTCAGAAGCATGCCTTTAATGGTTCCATGGTTTAACTGTTTATTTTGAAAACAGAGAATCATTTATCACTCAAGAACATAATAACTGGTTCAGAGATTCTCCACTGAAGTGCTGACCTAGTACACTTTCTGTATTGCATTACACAGAGGTTATAGTGTTACTCTGTGTTCACCTGTTCTCAGAACTTTAACAGAAGGCAGCTCATACTCTTGATATACATGGCAAAACCATTGTTGAAAACCGGGTATTTTTCAAATAAAGCATTACAGTTTAAGATAACACAAACTAAACTGATTAAGCATTATGAAATATTCTATCATTAAACTGCATACAGAAGAACACAGTAGGTATTTTCCAGTTTGTTTCAAAACCTTAAAATATTAACATCAGCAACAAAAACCCAAGCAAGAAGGATGTTTTACTTTTTAATTAAGATGCATTAACTTTTCTATAGCTATTTTGCATTATATGATATATTATATATATATATTTATTTCTACTCCTCACTGGAAAATTATTGAGTGTGATAACACAAAGGATTTGTAAAAAAAAAAAGGAACTGTCTTATCCCAAGGTAAAAAGAGTTCTGAAGAACTCTTACAGGCACCTATCAAGTATACGACTCTTTCATTTTTGTGGCATTTCAAATTAACCCAAAAGTTTTTTTAAAGAATACTTCATCCTTTAACATACTCTCCCTTTTAATAATGAATAATACAATACTGAAATATCAAGTCAACTAAGATAAAGCTTTAACTTTATGTTAGTCTTTTTACTGAATTTAGTGAGACATTTAATTTTCTCCTGTGCAACAAAAATTTATTCATGTGTAAAAGTCTAAAGATCTGGGAATGTAGTAAGAAAAGAAGAAGAAGAAGGAAAAAAAAGTAAAAGATGAGAAAGTGTGACTAAGCTAGGACACGGTGCCACACAAGGTCTGAGTTAGATGTGGCTGAGTTAATTACCCAGCAGCCACATGTAATACTTGGTCTTAAAATCTGCAGGGAGAGAATTTGGTGGCAGGGATGCAGTAAGCAAGGGAAGGAAGAATAGTCTGAGCATTCAGGGTCTAATTGCTGTGTTCTTAGGTTAAGAACCCTTTAAGGCAGAAATTATCTTTGAATGGATAGTTGTGTAGTCTCAGTGATAGAATTTTTGGGTGATTATAAAGCTCCAATAGCAATAGTAAAAGTAATAAAGCTAGAGAACAGTTTTAAATATCACCTCTTTAAGTTAATTCTAATTTAGTCTGATTAAAAGTCAGAAATAGTAATAGCAATAACAATAGCAATAGCAACAGTAATAGTAATCGTAATAGCCGTGTTACTTACAGTATAACTCTATCCTTATGAAATCTTGAATTCCCAGGTTTTCTAAAAAAACTCCTGAGGAAGCAGTAGTTTTAAAGAAAAATGAGACATCTGCACTGAGCTCTCCATGGAAGGTGGGGAAATGCAGGTACGATGTCTCTGTGTTGAAGGATGCTGAATTCCAAAATGTTCCTGGTTATCAAAATGAAAGATTAAATGACAGATAAACAGTGTTATCTAATATCACCAGTATAAGTTTTATAACCAATTAAAGAAAATAAAGTGCCCAGGTGTAGGAAGGGGTTACATTATTCAGAGAGTCTATCTTCCACAGAAGCCTCCTGCTTAGTTTATAAAAGAAAAAGTGGAAAGTGGTAGTTACTGGAGACACAGAAAAATGATTCAGCAAGAATAACTACTTTATTTAGTTCAGGCAACCAAATAAAAGCAATTAATAGGAAATAAAATACCTGGCATTTCAGCTAGCCAGTCCAGTTATGGCATGATGTATCCTTTTATGAAATAAACGTAGGAGTTTTGAATTATGTACTATACATCCATTAGCTAGTATACACTATAACTGTGACAGTGGTTTCGTATATTTCTCATGTAACAAGGAAAAGACCCTTGTTATTGTTTTACCAGATAACAACAAAGAAGGTGGGATACAACTCCTAGTAATTACTGTAGAAGGAATGATAAAAAAAATCTTATTTAGTTGTCTGCAGCTCAGAAATTCATATGAATTCTTACTTATATGATAAATCCAATGTAAATCATTTTTATTTACAAAAAGGTTACAAGATCAAGCAGATATTTCCTGGTTGGATTTTTCTTTTAGCTGGCATTTAATCATAATTTGTTAGGTTTCATTCTTGATTATTAAGAAGTTTATGGAAAAATCCTCTTCTAATAAGAACATAATCTACATTTATGGTGTTCAACTAGAAGTACCTTGTTATTATTGTTGAATTCTTACAGTATTTCTTTATTAAACTATATTGCTTTCTAAATCAAATAAGGTATTCAGTATCTTCCTGTCTAACTGAAAGGTCATTGCACGTTCTCCTGATAATGTTGTGATCTGGGCCTAAGTACTATACAAAATTGTGGTTTCTGCTGCAGGCACTCTCTGGTTTTAGTGTGGGGAGAAATTAATTGTACTTTTTTTTAAGTTTCTCTCTGATCTGTAAAATCAAAATCTGTGATACAGTGTGACACAAAGGCCTGGTTCACAGATAAGTGAAGTAAAATCAAAGCCCATTCACTAGTTCCTCCTTAAGTTTTAGTAGGGTTTTAATCAGAGTTCAGGTCCCACACCTAGAAAAAGCAGCTTGGCTGGTTGTTCATGCGTATTCTGGCAATTTCTTGCCGTGACACTCAGCACTTGGGAGTACTGCCAGACATCACAAGTTAGACCAGCCATCAGGACAACTTCTACATGGTAGTGCAGAGCTGTGAACAGATCGCTTAGGCTAGGAGAGGAAAGTATAGCTTTGCACCTTCCTCTCTGTGCTGATGGGCTCCTTGGAGTCGTCATCCTGTGCAAAATGACATCAACTAAAGGCAGCAGCCTTACATATTGGGATCAATTTTAAGCCCATGTTCCTCAACTGTTTCAGGTCGTGGTTCCCACAGAGCAAAATTCACCACAGTTATGACTTAAGTATATAATGGCAATTTAAAAAACAAGCACAATAGGAAGTCTGATACTAGCTATTTATACAAAAATTGGTAAAACATTGCTAGTAGTTAGAAGAGAGATAATAGCAGCAGTAAGAGTCCAGTAGAGTAATGATACAGTTAGCTTCAATGAAGAATTTGAATGATCTTTGGGGAGGACAGGGATAGTAAGCTTTATTCTTTCTCTCTTAATATCAAACTAGCAAAAGTATATTACAAAGTATCTTTTCTTGTGATAAATCAGGGTGGGAAAATAATTTCTTCGATTTACAGTATCTGGCTCACAGTCTCTTATTTAGTATTCTGGAACTGTCAAATGCCATGTAGTTAATAAATCCATAATATTTAGCATTTTATCTGTTTGTAAGACAGCAGTCTTCCTATGGGCAAAAAAAAAAAAAAAAAAGAAAAGAAAAAAAAGGAGAAAGAAAAAGATCCTCATTGTTGTAAATAAAACAGCAGAATATTTATATTTGCAAAAGTTACTTTCATTTTTGGCATATAGCAGCTAGTTTTACCAACTTCAAACTCTGAAGTGAAAGAGAAACAAGTGAGAACAAGACAGGTAAATTAACCATTTTGATGTTGCAAACATAATAAAAGAAACTCTCAAAACAATTGTTTTTCTGCAATTTCAAATTTTATCAGTCTTCAAGTTTTTAATCAAAACTGAAATTTATTTATTACTTGCATCAATTCCTCTTGATATGTATAAATGTTGCAGCATCATTCTTTCAGTGTGAAACTCCAGCAGGGACAGTGAGTGTTGAAGCAGAGAAAATGAAGTTAAGTTGCCAAAAAATATTTTGTGTATATAATTTTTTTATTACTGTCCCCTTTCCCCCAAACAGAAAAATCTCAAATTGACATGTGTCCTGGGTTCAGCTCTAGCAGTCACTTTTTCTTCTTCTTAGTAGCTGGTGCAGTGCTGTGTTTTTGACTTTCAGTCTGGGAACAACACTGATAACACCGATGTTTTCAGTTGTTGCTAAGTAATGTTTACTCTGACCAAGGACTTTTCTCAGTCTCATGCTCTGCCAGGGAGGAGGGGAAGCCGGGAGGAAGCAGAGACAGGACACCTGACCCAAACTGGCCAAGGGGATATTCCGTAGAACAGCACGTCATGCCCAGTATATAAACTGGGGAGAGTTACCCGGAAGGCCCAGATTGCTGCTTGGGTCAGGCTGGGTATCGGTCAGCATGTGGTGAACAATTGTATTCTCTCTCCTTGCTACTTCCCTTATCATTATTATTATTAGTGGTAGCAATAGTGGTTTTGTACTATACCTCAGTTACTGCACTGTTCTTATCTCAAGCTGTGGGAGTTACATTCTTTCGATTCTCCTCCCCATCCTTCTGGGAGCAGGGGGAGGAAGGTGGAGAGGAGTGAGCGAGCAGCTGTGTGGTTCTGAGTTACCAGCTGGGCTTAAACCACGACAACGCAACACATAAAATACTACACAGCTCTTATAGATTGATATAACTAAGGAACACTGCTGTTAATCTGGAGGTGCTTGTTGTGTTTTAAAAACAGTTGTAGTGTTTGTAAAGATAACATTCAATGTACCTTCCATCTTTTCCATATTCTCCCTCTTAGAGGGATTTTGTGAAATACTTAAAAAGTACTGAAAGAGCACACAGCAGCGTGTGTTCTTCTTTCTAGGAGCAGCTTCTGTTCTCTAGTACATCAACAGGGCCTTTGAATTTCACTAGAATGTCACTGTGATCTGATTATAAGTGCACAGCAGTAGTAATGTAAAAGGTTAATACTGTAGAAAGCATGCTCATTGTAAATTGCAGATGCCGTTAGCCTGTCTGATCTACACTACTGGGTTATCTGATCTAGACTAGCAGTGGATGCTCGGGATTTTCCCTGTTATCTTTAATCTCCTCCTACCTACTTGGTGTCTTAAACTGATCTTTAAATTACGTGGTCATTTATTACTTGTATCCTAATGGTTTTTGCTGATTAGTTGGTTGGTTTGGTATTTAATTGTGTTTAGGAGGGTGTGTAATGGGGAGTGTGTGCCTTACTATACTCCTGTGCAAAACCAAGTAGGAAAATCACCACTACCTATTACATGTCAGTTTTATGACATGAAAATTTCCTTTTCTAGAATGCAGCAGAGAGAAGGCCAAAATTACTGAGAGGCACACAAGTTACTTCTTCTAAAACTATGCTGCTAATGTTATGAAGTCTGACCATCTGGCAACTCATTGCCTCTGAGAATGTGTAGAGTTCAGCTGCCTTACCTGTATCACTCCTTCCAGCTACAACAACACAACTTCCAGCTACGTTGCTTATTATAGGATTCATAGATTAAAAGACCAGAAGGGAAAACTGCTATCATCTGATTAGACCTCTGATATGCTATACAATATATAAATTCCCTGATTTAATTGATGTTTGTAAAAGAGTATGTATTCTAGAAAGCAAATAATAAATCAATTCAATTTAAATTTATCTATTTATGGAAAGTTTACAAATGCTTTTACTATCAATTTTTATGTGTATTTATGTCCACACATACACTCAGCCCACTGTCCCAACTTCAAATCGTAACCAATGGATCTTTTTCTGAGTTTCTCTCCTGCTTTCAAGAGCTTTATTTGAAAGTCCTTGCTCTGTGGAACTCCATTTAAGTTGAGCATATCGTCTCAGATTTTGCCTGAATTAAGCAGAGATACTTAGCTTGAGAGGCCTTCAGTAAAAAATACATCTCAACTTCTTTAAAACAATCCTTAGATCTTACAACTTTTTTGTATAGTGTAAAAGTCACTATAGATTTGTGTTAAACTTCGTGATTATGCAGGAAATAGTAAAGAGGATCAAAATAATGTTGATTACACTGAGGTTAGAACAAAAATAGATTAATATTATACACCTAAGTAAGAGGAAGCAAAATTATTATTTCCAAAGCTAAATTATTACACCCAAAGCTCACACTAGTTTTTTTGATTTAAATGTTGAACTGGGAATTCACATTGAAAGGATTATCTGCTCTCATTTATCTGTTTGTACTGATATTGTGCAGTTGAATTTGTACATTTCCTCCCCTCCCCTTTTTCTTCTCTTTTTATTCAACCAAGTATGTGACACTCCTCCAAATATCTTACTAGATTCCACCCTCTCAGTTTGCCTTTACCAAGTCCCTCAAAAGTTTGGCCAAATTTACTGTAAATAAACTCATATTAAAATATATATTATCTTTATATTGCATTACCCTATCCTTATATCAAGTTTCATTCAATTAAAATCTGCACCATCAATTTTATTTTTGGGCCAAGAATCAGTCTGATGTTGACAGATTATAATTAGCCACTGATCACACATAATTTTGCCACATTAGCTTTGTGGATATTTCTGTATGTCCTAACAGTTATTAGAAATCCATTGTAATGAATTGGAGTATTTCCAGTCAGTTCTTGCAATGAAAAAACTAACAAAAAAAACACTTGAATGGTGTGGGTTTTTTAAAAATCTACTCATACTAACTGAATCTCTTTATTGCACTTTATCAACATGTAGCTTTTTTCTTGAATAATATAAAAAATAATGGAGATTTCTCTTTTTTTTTTTTTTTTAACCATAGTATATCTTTCTATTAGTGCTCCCAAGTTTCTTTTGACCTTTTATGCTTCAAAGTCTTTCCTACTACCCTATTCAGCTGGTATAGGTCAATTTTATTCTTAACTTTCACTATAATTGGATATATTTTTCAATCTGATACCAGCAGTGTTGGCATACAATTTATTAGAATTTTGTATTGTTCAGCAGAAAAGGAAAATATATTTTAAACATTATAGAAACAGGTAAATGCTACTCACATGTGTAGAGACAAATGTCACCAAACACTATGACCTAATTTCTCTAAATGGCCATATTCCTCTAGAATATTTTTACTTTCATTCACCTTGGCATCTTAGAAATAAAGATATATAACTATCACAGATGCTGAGAAAACTTATTGATATCATAGAATCATAGAACGGTTTGGGTTGGAAAGGACTTTAAGATCACCTAGTTCCAACCCCCCTGCCACAGGGAGGGACACTCTTCACTAGCCCAAACTGGTCCAACCCCCATCCAGCCTGGCCTTAAACACTTCCAGGGATGGAGCAGCCACAGTTTCCCTGGGCAACCTGTGCCAGGGCCTCACCACCCTCACAGTCAAGAACTTCTTCCTAATATCTAATCTAGATCTCCCCTCTTTCATCTTAGAGTCATTACCCTTTGTCCTATCAGTACATGCCCTTGTATAAAAGTCCCTCTCCAGCTGTCTTGCAGGCCCTCTAGATCACTGGAAGGTTGCTATAAGGTCTCCCAGGAGCCTCCTCTTCTCCAGGTTGAAAAAGCCCAACTCTTTCAGCCTGTCCTCATAGAAGAGGTGCTCCAGCATTCTGACACTCTTTGTAGCCCTCCTCTGGACTTGCTCAAATGGGTCCATATCCATATCTGAATGAAACTTCATACATAAAAAAAACCCTGTACTGGTATTGTTTTGCTATTATTTTTCTTTTGTTAGGTTACTCTTTCCTGCTCTGTTCTAGCAAATACAGTTAGGTTTTATAAAAGCAACACACTTCATTGAAGAGTCAATCCATAAAACCTAACAAAAAGAAACAAGTTCAGAAATGCAATGTTAAATAAAACAGTCAAAAAATGTGCAATGAAGAATAGGCAACTTCTCCTGGATTACAATGATACATGACTTCTTAGAAGTACCTACTGAAGTAACTCTGACTCGGAAACTTAGCCAACAGTGGTTTACGACAATTCACTTCAAAAAACTACTTATGAATCTACTTGATTTTGTTGTGGGCATAAACAACTATTTTAATCTCTAAATAGATTTCCTACAATGACTAGATTATTGCTGCATTTAGAATTTGTGATCTTTTAGTTTTGAATCATTTAATGAAGTCTAAGTGTATCACAAATACAAGTATCCTGGGTTCAGCTATAGCAGTCATTTTTTCTCCTTCTTAGTAGCTGGTGAAGTGCTGTGGTTTTGACTTTCAGTCTGGGAACAACGCTGATAACACCGATGTTTTTAGTTGTTGCTAAGTAATGTTTACTCTGACCAAGGACTTTCTCAGTCTCATGCTCTGCCAGGGAGGAGGGGAAGCCGGGAGGAAGCAGAGACAGGACACCTAACCCAAACTGGCCAAAGGAGTATTCCATACCATAGCGCCTCATGCCCAGTATAGAAACTGGGGGGAGTTACCTGGAAGGCCCAGATCGCTGCTCGGGTTGGGCTGGGTATCAGTCGGCGGGTGGTGAGCGGTTGTGTCCTCTCCCCTTGTTATTCCTCTTATCATTATTATTGGTAGCAGTAGTGGTTTGTATTATACCTTAGTTACTGGAGTGCTGTTATCTCAACCCGTGGGAGTTACATTCTTCTGATTCTCCTCCCCATCCCTCTGGGAGTGGGGGGAGGAAGGAAAAGTGGGTGAGTGAACGAGCGGCTGCGTGGTTCCAAGTTGCCGGCTGGGCTTAAACCACGACAACAAGTAAACCTTCTCCCATACTTTTTCATATGGTATGCCAGTGAGTTATTCAGAAGAACTTATGTCTTCCAGAAAGGATAAAAAAAGTGCTTAATAAAAGAATATACTCTCGGAAGTAGAATGGTATAATTTAGTTTGAGAGAATGAGAGAAGCAGAAATAAGCAATAATCTCTCTGGAGAGTTATCACATCACACTTGTGAATCCAAAAAGATAGCTTTTTATTTGCTTGACAGCAATTCTGAGAAATGGCTATTTTCTACTAGATCTCTTTTGTGTTCTTCACCTATCCAAAGGTGCAGAAGAAAATAAACATTATTAAAAGTGAATTTAATTAGACCTTTGTGGTTATCTCCAATCACAGATTAGAAAAAAATCTTAATAAATGTCTGCTTCTTTCCTGAAATTTCAAAGCTCTTCAACATTCAGACTCTGAGTTCTTGTGCTTGTACTCGTGACATTTTAGAGTTCTCTATTGCAGCTTGTCTAGAAATACAGTGATCATTCAACATCAGTGAGAAATTTTGTCACAATTCAATCACTCAGAAGAAGGAAACATCAAATAAAGGCAGGGAGGCCAATGAGTGTTAGAGCTGTCTGCATGTTTTAATGATTCACTCGGGGAAGCTATTTGGCTTTCACTTTTTAAGGTTTGTGATAATTGGGGTCAGGTTATGTAATTAATTATACTTGAGAACTTGGAGAATAGTGAAATTGAATTTTTTTCCACTTATTAGTACTACAGAAGCTTCAGATACTTTTTCATCATTGACATTATCCCTGGTTTCATTACCCTTTGCCACAATGCAGGCCTGATGCATCATAGGCTCTGTGAGCATGGGCAGTCCGTTGAAAGAGATGGTTATCCCCCTTTACTCAACATTTCTAGACAACATCTACACACTACCTCCAGTTTTAGAGACTACAGTACAGGAAAAACATTGATAAACCGGAATGAGTATGGGTGAGGCCACCAGGATGTTCAGGTCTGAAGCACTTTTCCCAACTTTCAGGCTGAGGAACCTGGGCTGGTTCAACCTGGATGAGGGATAGCTTTGTGGGGGACATGACAGTAGCCTCTAAAGCCTAAGGTAAAATTATCAAAAAGATGGAGCCATGCTCTCTGCACTGGCATAAGGTGTGAGTATCAAAAAATGGGTATAAGTTGAAACAACAGTATTTCAGGCTTAATCTTAGTAAAAGAAATTCTCTACGACACACAAGAAGTGGATCAGGCTGCCAGGAGACGCAGTGTAGGCTGCATCCTTGTGGGCTTCAAGCTCCAATTTGACAAAGCCCTGAGAGACCTAGTCTGAGCTCATGGCTGATCCTGCTCTAAGTAGTAGACCACATTAGGTCCTTTCCACTCTCAATTATAACATAATCCTATATCATAACCCTATGATTGAACAGTTCTTTGGTAGGTAGGATAAATCATGAGCTCACAATCGGATGTCAGACAAATGATAAGGAAGCACCCAACAGGGTATTTTTTATGTCTTATAAATTTTTATAACAAGATTAGAATGCACTGCTGTAAGGCACATCTGTTAACAAGTCTTCCAGGCATAATTTCCCTGAAAAGCCGCAGGAATTAAAGCAGAGATGGCATAAAAATAAATACATGCTAATTTATATTTATTTATCCAGTCTCCTGAATGAATCTAAAAGTATAGGTATTTTTACTGGAATTCATTTCCTGTTACTCATAAAGGCTGAAGAAATTTGCAAATCAAACACATCATATTACTAAGAAGAAAAATCACATAATGAATTAAAATAGATGTTACAGCAGCAATAGAATTTTGTGGAATAATTTACTATTGAACACAAGCCAAAATCTGTTTCTTTTGCGGATAAAAATAGAAAATAATGAAATCATAAATGTCATTGCAAATATTCACTAAGGTATCAGTTTTGTTCCATTTGTCTCATTACCTTATGTCTTTTCTTCACACATAATATTTTTCTGGTTACTATATACAGGATATATAAGCTTTATGATTTGAGTTACTGTATAACTTCCTAAATTTTAAATTATTATGTGGAGTTGAAATTTTACTCCTAAGTATTGCATATACTGGATTCATCTCCTGTAATATAGTTGGATTAATCTCCCATAGTATGTTTTCATAGTTGTGCAAACATTCAGAGGTGTTAATATGTATAAGGTTTGGTGATGGAAGCATACATATCTAGTGAAAGGTATGTTCCCAAGATACGTTAATCAGTTACGAATTCCCCTTCATGCAATGCTTTGTTGATAACTTAATTCAAATTGTATAAACACACTGTACTCAAAATAGCTGTTTGAAATTATGCAATTTCTGCCTTTAATATTGATACTTATCATAGGTAATACATCTCTAAAATTCTACTCTGGTTTGCACTAGATCATGGTGTTTTGTCTTTTTCCTTTCTAATTACTAAAGGAACTGGATGAAATCTTTACAAAAATGTATCTTAGGCTGCTTTTCAAACAACATTTAAAATTATTGCAATCAAAACCCATTGGTTAGCAAAATTCTGCAGTTATTACTTACTGTCACCACGGCAAAGCAAAGGCCCCAGTTTGTAAGCTGCTTCAGAGTTTGGTCTGTCAGTATCTGTGATCACAATTTCAGTTACTGGTAGATGATCTTTGTAGGAAAGGAATCCAGTATCATTAGTCCTGAAAAGTAAAAGAAAGCTGTATCTCCTAAATGTTTCTGACAAATGTGTCATTCTTAACACATTGCTGGGGAAAAGAATCAAATTCTGACAAAAGTGCTGCATCACTCTCAAGGCAATACAAGAAGCTGTGAATACAAACCTATGCTTTGATATTGATATTGTGATCATTTGCCTGAGCAAATTAATGCTAAGTGGGTATATTTTTGGTTGTACTTGTTTGCATAAGCATGAGAGAACTCTTTTTGACATAAATGGGTACCTGACTGGCTGCCCAAGCTAATGAAGTTACCTAGGTCAGTGATTTTATGTTGCTGAGGACATACTGTGTCTATAACTGGAATTTCTTCATTATGGAATAGCAAATGGCTTACTACAACTTTTAAATAAGTCTAAGTGTGGGGTTTGTTTTCTTTTCTTCTTTCACTTTGACAAAACTTAAAAAAAAAAAGAAAAGAAAATTGCAAAGTCATGCTTAGTGTACAGGAAAAGCAGCATATGCTATAAATATGTAACTATTAGGAAAGGAAATATACAATATAGCACTCAGAGCATGCATACAGTACTTGTAATCTTAGACCAAATTCCTTGTTGAACATCTCTGTCAACTTAGCATCAGAACAAAATGTAAAAAATTCATAAGCACCAGTTTTGGCCCTAAACTTGCTTCTTCTCCTGAAGGCCTGGAAATATTCAATCACTCAGGACCATTCTGGAAAACTAAATTTGCCCATTCAATCCATTTATAGTTGAATCTTCCTTTTAATGGGCAAAGACAGAGATAACAGAACAAACTCAGAGAGGGGAGTCAATCTGGAACTCACACTGCTCAGAGATTAAACACAAGACACACAACTCAACAAGCAAGCCACCACGTTTCTCTGGGAATGCAGTTAGGCTTAGCAAGCCCCTTTCTGAGTATACTGTGCACTATGGACTGAAACAACATGAAGAGATTCTATCCTTGTGCAGAATGAAATGAGAGATTTGCCCCTACACGTCCTTCCTCTTTTTGCTAACATGTTTCCACTGCTTACAATTTCTGTTTATGTGTCTTGGAGCACAGTGAAAACATGTACATTCTTTTTCCATGAAACTTTTTTTCTTTAGTGAGAATTGTAAAACATTTTTTTTAAATTATAAAATCTGATGATATGAGATATTGCAGATTTCTAATTTTAAACTGAAAAAACCCTCAAAACACTGAAGAAAACATAGTAAAACTATGCTGCAAATTTTTAAGGTAATACACTCATCAAAATGTCTTCACTTTAGACAGTCAGAGTGTTTACAGTGAAGACATGCATATCATCCTCAATATAATTTATTTACAAGTATGTTACCATTATAAATTAACCTATGTATGTGAGCATGGATTAAATGAATGACAAAACTGAGCAAAAATGTCTTACATATATAACAAATAACTACTCAAAATCTTCTCTTAAAATGAGTTAATCTTTTAACACTTATTTTACTGTTGTGAATCAAAAATTGTAGTTTTGTACAGCATAATGATAAGGAAATTCTTATTCTTCTGTATATTTGTTTAATTTCTTTGTTGGAATAACAGCAGATATCACTCTGTGTGTTTTACTGCATATGCAAACCCTTTATTGAAGCTTGTGAAGAATTGTTCTTTAACTCTGCTGTATTTTCATTTCTGTATCTGTGTTCCCTGCTCATGATGAGACAATAAACATCTTCCAAAAATATTCACTAGTAGTTCCTTTAAAGGAAGTGGGGGGATACATAACTTTAGGAGAAAATAATGTTTTGCTTCATTTTGTACACACGAATATGTTCCTAAGTACCTTCCTTGTATTTTTTTAATTTTTAAAAAACAGATGTTGATACATTTATTGACATGCTTATATTAACGTAGTAACTGATTCTGATCTATATAAGCTAAATATTGTTTACAAGTTTAAAAGGTTAAAAGTTTCTTCAGTAGAAAAGCTTTCATTTAGAAAGTCCTTTCCTGCCTATACTGTACTGGAGGTATCGTTGAGAAAGTTGTATCTGATCCCCTTAATTGAAAAGTCAGGGTTAGATTTGACATTGTAACAGGAACTCATCTCTTACAATACGTCTTACAGTACTTATTCCAATGGGATCATAAATAATGTCATCATAAATAATGTCATCATAATGGGATCATAAATAATGTCAGAGAATTTCAAGTACAAGTGGAAGATCTACATTTTAGAAATCCTTCCATCCCCTTAGAATAGGATTCCGTATGAGTTGTTTCCTTTGCTGAGACTGAGGGTGTCCAATATTAATTACCTAAGTTGTAGATGACAAAAAAAAGCTAAAAAGTCTAAACTTAAACATATAATTAAAAATTACATGAAAAATTTACTTTTTCCTCTTTAATGATTTTCAGTATTCTAAAACTAATAACTGAAGTTGTACTAAAGACAAGAGTTAATGTCTTAATATATATCATGCAATATACTGAAAAACTAGAAAGTATCTGTATTAAAACAAACCCTTCCCAGAATTCGTAGTGAAAAAATTAGCAATAATACTTAATGCATATAGAATCATAGAATCAGCTAGTCTGAAAGACCTTTAAGATCTGTTTTCTGTACCAAAGAAACAGGTGGCCCTATCATATTTTAAATTTACATCAGCCTTGGTGTTCTAAATGTGCTAAGTCCTGTATATTTTCTCTATTTGCTTTCCAGGGAAAATACTGTGAATAAACAACAGTAAAAAGTCACCATTCATCTCTGTCTGCATCACAGTTGCAGTAATGCTGTGAATCGATACAGTTCCCTTCTAATCCACAAGCACACTTTTGTACAGCTGGCAAGGATCCTCCCCAGTAAGTCTGTGTTTCATTGGTTCTTCCAATCCACCAGCTCAGTGGCATGCCACCTAAAAGGTAGGTTAGAGAAAATCAGTGACTAGTCTTGTCTACTTCCTCCAGCTTTTCTCATCCAAGAAAGTTTTCAAAAGGTTAAGCAGAGTGGGGAAAAAAAATAAATCAATACATTTACTTGATAATTACTCATTTTAATACTTCATTATTAGGTATTAAATGATTATCACAGCTTTTTTCTTGCATTAGTGGAAAAGTGAACTCACAGTCCCTAGCTCAGCCAGCCATGGTATTAGAATCATTTATCTTAAGCAGTCCATTTATATAATTAATTTTGAAATGGTCCATGAAAGAGGAGATACCATCACCCTAAGAATCAGGGTAGTTTATATTCCTCAGTAGTATCAATTTCAGATCATGGAACTACCAGCAATAAAATGAGAAGAGTGACAGAAAAGCTGTGCAGAAATTGTCTCATCCCACTACCAAGAGTACTACAGAGTACTACTACGTTTATCTGTGATGAATGTTGAGCAGCTGAATAGTGGTGTTAATCAGAAATGCCCAATGACAGCTGTTAGGTCACAGGCAGCAGATTCAGAATTTATATATTTAGCAGCAGAAATCATGATAATCAGGTGCTTCCATAAGCAAAATGGTGAGCAGAAGTGAGTTTTCCCAGGACTATTACATCTCTGTGTGGTGCATCCAATCAACATTATTTGAAGCATGATAAAATTGGATGTTTTCTTAATATTCCAATACTGCAGATTAAGCTTAAAGATGTTGCCAAGCAAGCATAGCACAGGAAATATATCCTGAACAGATAATAGCTAAAAGATCTAAAGCATAAATATAAACCACCTCAAATGAGAAGGAAGAAGGGTAATAGATGCAATGTCTGAACATCAAAGCATGAGAAGAAATCAAGTAGTGATGAATTACTGAATTTCTTATAGATGTACTTCTTTTTGCTGTTGTTGGACCTCCAAGTATTCAGTAACAGGCCCCCACGAAGAAGTTGGAATTAATCCTAGTCTCAGCTTTACTTATATCTGCCACTGTTTATTAAACCTCACTGTTAGGAAAGACCTCTGTTACACTGACAGTCTCTGAGTTCATAAACATATTGACTGCATTCATTGCCACACAACTGTCAGCACAGCAGGCCAAACACCAGTGCAAGCGGTTTCTCAAACTTGCATAATGGCATCAATGTCCAATATCAGTGTTTGCAAGCCATCACAGAAGGAAGAAAACCTAGAGAATGTTTATAAATAATTTATCAGACAACACTTTAAAAAGCTTCCAACAACTAAGACTGTAAAAAGCAGAGTATTTCTGCTGTTTCAACAGCATTCTTTAGGTTTATATTGTAGTTAGAATTAATATTCCCAGTTTTTCAGTAGGGACATCGAGGTATCTTTAAAAGATGGTCTCCGTTATGTGTTCATATAGCAGGGTGAAGAGACAGTATTTACTGAAATGCTGCAAGTTCATACTGATTAGCCCAGATTGTTTTCCTTGTTTTGGCAGAAAATATTGCCTAAGCAAAATGAAGCTTCTTATTAAAATGTCTAGAGATTTCTTCATAATGATCACATAAATGTATTAGCAGGTGACTTCTTTAATTATATTGTTTGCAAATGCTATACAGGCTGATTGAATATAATGTATTCTTAAAATATAATCAGTTAAGAATTCCTTCATGACTGCATGTTCCAAAAAATATTTTATATGACCATCATCAAATTTTGTACTTGTCAAACATAGCTAGTGATATAGACAGCAGCAGTGGGAGGGATTAAACTGTTCAGGCAATTTGATAATGTACCTATTTGCATTTCAAATTCTGCTATCTCATTGTGCTTATAATAAATGAAACAGAACAAACTTATGTCAGTAAAATGTTATTTGAATTTCATTTCAATGTCAGGTAATGCTTCAATTATCAGCTATGTTTGACTGCTTTTTGTTTGGTTTGTAATTCTGACTAAAAATAGTTCAAAGAAACATGCATAAAAATCAGCAAGAAAATACATAAATGTGATATTAAACAGGAAAACTTGGTGAAGACTATCTTCATAGTCTGCACTATGAATAGATGAAATAGCAACTGATTTAGCAAGGGAAAATTTCAAATTAGATAGCTTTACCTTCCTAAACTTCTTTTAAATTTTTTAATGCATTTCTGTTCAAAAGAGAATACTTACCTAGCCTTCTGAGCTCTTTTAAATAGTCAGAGCGTCATATAAAATTTAATTATAATTCACACAGACAACTGCAATTTTCTTTCAAAAAATTTTAGTAAAACTTCTTAAGTTTATGGTTCTATTGAGACATGGAAAAGTAGAATTCATACTTGCTAAAGCAGTCTGGAAATCATATGTTTCACATAAAAATAGGTAATAAATCTATTTCCAAAGCTCTCAAAAATATAGAACAGTTTCAAATCCAAAATTGCTGCTCTTCAGAGGATTATGTTTTCTCTTATCTCTATACTTTTCAGTTGAAAGATACATCTTGAAGAAAAAAGACATGAAAACAAGGGAGTGTGCCAAATTCCCCCCTTTTTATCCCAGCCCTCTGATATCCTGCAGAGAAAAGAAGCATTCCATGGGGTTGCATGAACTTTTCAAAAGATACTAGAATTTTCCTTTTCTGTGATATCAGCAAGTTTTCTGAAAGAAAAAAAAATGATAAATTGGAGGATATTTGAAAAATTTACTCTCACAGCCTCAGAGACAAAAGCCCAGGGCTTACATGTCATTGTATTCAAAGAATAAATATATTTGCCAGACTAAAACTATTTTGGCATATATTCACAACACGCTGACTGTTGTCAGTTTAGATGCATCCCAATTTTAAACAGGGCTTATCTAGGCATTGCCGGTTTTGCTTAAGAGTATATTGCTTGACTGCTTCTAAGACTGCAGAGATGTCTTTTAGAAAGCAGCACTGATGTGGCTAATTCTGTAAAGAGCTCTGCTTAACAGTGAGCTACATATCTGGTCTACACAATTTTAAGTGATTCCTCGGGTCTTCTTTGGCTACAACCTCTACAGTGATCACCATGCAAATATAACCCTAATCTTCCACCATTTATGAAATATTTTGGACTCCTATGTGCATCAAGACTTTGGAAGGAGTGGCTGATACTCCAGAGGGTCACAGTGCTGTCTAGAGGGACTTCGACAGGTTAAAGATAACTTGCTGACAGAAACCTCATGAAGTTCAACAAGGGGAATTGCAAAGATCTGCACCTGGAGAAGAAAAGCCACAGGCAGCAACATACACTGTGGGCCACCCAATTGGAAAGCAGCTTGGTTGAAGAGGACCTGGAGGTCTTGAAGGACACAAGGTTGACCATAAGCTGTCAATGTACCCCTGCTGCAAAGAAGTCTATTGTTATCCTGAACAGAATTAGGGGGTTGAGATGTTGTCAGCAGTTAGAAGGAGGTGATTCTTCCCCTCTGTTCAGCATAGGTGAGACCACACATGAAGAAGGCCACACATGGAGAATTGTGTCCAGTTCTGGGCTTCCCATTACAAAAGAAAGAAATACTGGAGACAGTCCATCAAATTGCCACAAAGATGATTAAAGGACTGATCTGTCCTGTGAGGAAAGGCTTGGAGAGCAGGAACAGTTCAGCCCAGAAAACAGGAGGTTTAGGGGGGTCTTATCAATGTATGTTAACAGATGAAGGGAGGGTGTAAAAATAATTGAAACAGAAAACGCTTGGGGAGGGTTCTCATCCATGTATATAAATGCCTGAAGGGAGTGTGTAAAGAAGGCTTTTTCCAGTTGTGCCCAGTGACAGGCAAGAGGCAATGGGCACAAACTGATGGGATGCTCTTCCTGAACATCAGGAAAAAACATTTTCACTGTGAGGGTGACTGAGCACTGGCACAGCTTGCTCAGAGAGATCTGTCCTTAGTAAGTCATCCACCATGGTCACTATCTTTGGACTAAAAGATGACAGATGTAAATCCTGGAATGTAAAAATCTGTTTGATTTTAAAGAAGTGATTTAATTAAGAATGTTACAAAATATAAGGCAAAGTTAATATATCCTCTAAACAGTTATAAGGTGTGGTTCTGGCTGCTTTTAAATGGAGAGGGAAACTTAAACCCTGACTGTCCTTAATAAGTGTTGTTTTTTCATCCCTGTATCACAAAACTCAGCTTTGACTGTTTTAAGTGGTCTTTCTGCAGAAATCAAGACTGACCGTCACTAGACCCTAGTTTTATCTCACCTCAGAGCTCCCTCAGAACAGACTAAGGCCCATTCTTCACAGGAATGGCAAGTTGCATTTGGTACAGCCTTTGGTAGTGTTTAAACAAAGAAGGATTTTAGAAAATCTATAAAACTCACAAATAACTTTCCTGTGCATATTCACTTCTGCAATTCAAACCTCTAAATTTTAGATGTCTCAGCACAATTGACCAGATGGACTCAGCATTTCTGTGCAATCTCACCGGATTACAAAAAAAAAATAAAAAGAAATAGAAAGTCCTGCTTGCCTGGGTGTCCTGGGTTCAGCTATAGCAGTCATTTTTTCTCCTTCTTAGTAGCTGGTGAAGTGCTGTGGTTTTGACTTTCAGTCTGGGAACAACGCTGATAACACCGATGTTTTTAGTTGTTGCTAAGTAATGTTTACTCTGACCAAGGACTTTCTCAGCCTCATGCTCTGCCAGAGAGGAGGGGAAGTCGGGAGGAAGCAGAGACAGGACACCTGACCCAAACTGGCCAAAGGGGTATTCCATACCACAGCACGTCATGCCCAGTATAGAAACTGGAGAGAGTTACCCGGAAGGCCCAGATCGCTGCTTGGGTGGGGTTGGGTATTGGTTGGTGGGTGGTGAGCGGTTGTGTCCTTTTCCCCTTGTTACTCCTCTTATCATTATTATTGGTAGCAGTAGTGGTTTGTATTATACCTTACATACTGGAGTGCTGTTATCTCAACCTGTGGGAGTTACATTCCTCCGATTCTCCTCCCCATCCCTCCGGGA
>NW_009928790.1:80518-98081 GCF_000696875.1 Nestor notabilis
CTACCCTCCCTTCTTCTCCAACCTAATTTTTTTCATTTTGTTTCCAGCTTGATCACTCTGCTGAAACTGCTGAATTGAGAAGCTGGGGTTTATTGTTTTTTGGGTGGATTCCACTTAGTGTGTGTGCCAGCTAACAGTTAGAAGATATGTAATGTCTAATACCAACAGGAATCTTGAAACCCTTTGCTTGGTGTAAACCAGCCTTTAGAACATCTAACCACAACTTTAATTTGGAATCTGTAAGTAAAAGGAAGGCAAAGTGCGGCATCTTAAGGAGTAAGTTTATCTTTTATGCTGTAGGGATGTTTTTAAGCAGATAATTATGCCAAGAGTCAATTCTAGTCTAAGAAGCCCAGTGATGTCCATGACAGTATTAAGGAGAAAGAATATGTATGGAAAGAGTTTAGAGACAGAACCAGAGATTGTTGCAGTCAGAGACCTGCTTTACGCTTAGTAGGAAAGGATGCCATTAAATCAATTTGAGTAGTTTCAGAATTTCTGGTGGTCAAGTCAAACAATTTCACATAGTTTTCAAACGATGGTAAACACTCAGATTTTTTCTTCCACATTATTTGGAGTATTTAGAAGGAATTTTAATAATAAATTCTATTAACAGTAGCTCTGTGTCAGTGAGTTAAGATTTAAATAGACTGCATAAACTTTATTTTAAGTACTTCAGAGTATCTTCATTCTTTTTGCCCTTAAAAAATATATACTTTTGTCAATAATCCATATTTTAATAAATCCTTTTTTTTATGAATGCCTGTGCTGGACAGTGGAAATTTAATGTTACCAATGCTTTTTGTCAAGCACTCACAATATGTTTAAGTGTTCAAAAACATTCAGCAATAAAATTCTGCTGATATCTATGCTCTAATTTGTGTTCTTTTAAGGAGATATTTCCTCAGTAATTCCTTCATTAATATTTAGAGGTCCCTGGAAGGCAGACCAACAAGAGCTTTGTTAATAATAATCTCTGTTAATTTAAAAGACTTATGAGAGAAATTAACTTTGAGAACACTTAATTCTGTGAATGAAGATCATTATAAACTGCCATTCATGTTTTTCTGGTTCAAATATCTCTTGGTAACTTACAGGAATATGAGCACTAGACAGCTGAAGTAGTTCAAGCTCTGTAGCAGCAAAATGTTATAACCTTGATAGAAATAAATACCTATAGTAACTAGCAAAATAAAATATACTATACAACATAATAAGATATGTTTGCTTTACTTACCTTGCTTATCTAAAAGCCTTGACTTTTTGCAGTGGTAAGCAAACTCCTGTTCACAGTGCTCTGCATGATTAATTGTAGCCTGAAGCTGGTCTAGGCTGGCAGAATACTTGAAAAACACAGTGTGGGGGTTCTCACGATTAGCGGTTTTGACTCTGCTTAGGTTGGTGTTGTTATGCTGCATAATTGTCCATGTTGCATCTTTCAAAACACATGTAAAAAGTAATAAAGAATGAGAAATAGCTGCATAAATTGCTAATGGAAAGAGAATGTTTAACGAAATTAACCAAACTTTAAGGTGACTTCTTTGATCACAAAAAGTGCTTTTGGCATTACAAACAGAGACACAAGTCTGTACATTATCATACTATGACTGGAACAGGTATTGAGCTTGTTATGATTATTGAGTAAGAAAAGCATAAGTGAAAACATCTAAATAATGGTCTCTACAATAAGATACATTTTACTTGATAAATTGCAATCAATGAATAAAAGGAAATAATGTTTATTATTGCTACTTTTTTGCCTGTTTTTTTATATAAAATAACAGTAAATTCTAGTCTACATTCCAATTACATTACAACTGTAATTTAAATTAATTTATTCTGTGTGAGAAAATGGCCTACATACTTTTTCTAATATATAAAGAAGCAAAAGCAGCTTGCAAATACCACATTCACTATAAAACTCAGATTACATGAAGGTGAGTTATCCTAGCCATTTAAAATCAAGTTGTAGTAATTATGTGAAGTACTATTCAAACCTTGTATTTAGTCAAGAACTAAGAAGCACAGTTTCCAAAGGTCAATAGAAAGTTTCTTCCAAACATATGTCATGATATGGATTTATGGCAACCACCATGGTAATTGCTACTTGATTTGGCACTGTAACATGGTGAATACCAGTTCAGAACTGAGAGTTGAATTTCCCTGAAAAACATATACTGCTCTTCAGTCAGCTTTTGATTCAGATACTGCTGGGTATGTCAGCTATGTACTTCACTGTATTGTGTAGACAGACTATGATTCATATCAACTGCAGCATGCAAAATACTTCCAAATTATTTACTCCAGAAACAATTAAACTGTCTTCAAGATTGCTTTTTCCACAAATCACTAGTAAATACTCAGCACTCCAAATATTATTTTTAGAAAAACATGTTCTCAAGAAATGCTCCTGTAATAAAAGAGCAGAAAATACTTGCATATAAATATACATATAATTCACGTGGTTGATCAATAAACAATATATTGCATGTTTATAAAAGGTATGTGCTAAGATGTAAAGTCTGCTGTGAAACAGACTTTCTTCAACTTGGAGCCATGTTGCTTACACTAAGGAACAAAGCAGTTCAACAGTTTCACAGTTATCTTGATATTCTTTCATTAAAATTCATCTTTTACTGTCCTACAGCAATGATAGAATGCATTTTTAATTGTTAAAGCTTACTACAATGCAAAATCACACAGATCAAAACCTAAACTTGGAATTACAATATTTATATGAAAGCATTACTTTAAAAGCTACTAGAGATAATGGACTAATTATTGTATATTTACTTTGAGACTAGAAAAATAATTTTTTTGTACAGTGAATCACAGGAAGAATAAAACTGGCAGGTACAATAACACAGGAATGCATTGCTCACTCTGTCCTATTCTTTGCATACAAGGAAATCTAACATTAGTGTCCTGGTTTCAGCTGGGATAGAGTTAATTTTCTTCCTAGTAGCAGGCACAGTGTCCTATTTTGGTTTTAGTCAGAGAATGCTGTTGATAACACACCAATGTTTTAGTTGTTGCTCAGTAGCACTTACCCTGATCTAGGACTTTTCAGTCTCTCATGCTCTTCCAGTGAGGAGGGGCACAAGAAGCTGAGAGAGAGCAAAGACAGGACACCTGACCCAAACTAGCCACAAGGATATCGTGTACCACAGGACATCATGCCCAGTGTATAAACTGGGGGGGAGTTACACAGAAGGGATGGATCGTTGCTCAGGCTGGGCTGGGTATTGGTCAGTGGGTGGTGAGCAATTGTATTGTGCATCACTTGTGTCTATTGTTTGGTTTTTTTCTTTACACTTTTTTATATTCTCTCTCCTTGTTATTTCCCTTATCATTGTTATTAATAGTAGTCTTAGTATACTGTACTTCAGTTATTAAAGTGTTCTTATCTCAGTCTCCGAGTTTTACACTGTCTCAATTCTCTTCCCCATCCTGCCCAAGGAGGGAGAAAGGAGTAGAAGGTAAGCGAATGGCTATGTGGTATAGTTGCTGGCTGTTTTTAAACCATTACAACCAGATGCTCTGCTTAGAAGTACAGAGATTACTCCCTTCATGTTTTTTGAAATATAAATTGATCCAAATATATGTAGTTGATAAAGGCTCATGTGATTTTGCTGTTTTGTACATTTACTATACCTCCTTATGTATGAATAGGAAAGCACTGAGCTTACTCTGTTTCAGCTTCCAGTCACAAAGCCTATAACAATCTGACTCCCATGACTAAAATCGACTCAAGGTAGGGCTGAGCAGGCTCCTTGTTAAAGCCAGTCTGGGTCAGGTGAGTTGAGACTCATCTTCACTGTATTCTTGTATCTTGATGCCCAATGTAATTTGAGTACATATAAGAAATAATATTTTTTTCTATCATGTAGTATTGATGATAATATTTCTTATGTTCTAAAAGAAGTATTTTCAACTATATTAAAAAAAAATACAACAAAGTTGTATTTTATTGTATCCCATTAGCTTCCATTGGGCTACACATGGCTGACATTATAAGATATTTATGAAGAGGAAAGAACTCATGGTCACTTAAAGGACAAGTATTCATCAGAAAATTTAAATGAAAAATCAAGGTGAGATCACTATTCAAAATATGCTGTATTACGGGAGTCTATACTCCTTTTTATTATTACTTTATTATTATATTAGTATAACTTTTTAGTTATATTGTTATTACTACTAGCTTTTGATCAAATTATAAAATTTCATTAAGTACACACTCATGGTGTCAAAAAGCAGATGGCAAACAGGTTTATTTTTTTTACGTACACACATACACAGACAAAAATGTATCCAAATGCTATACTGACATAAAAATTAAGACAAACAACTCAGCTATCAGACTTATCATCACACTTGCAAATTTACAAAAGGAAGAAAAGGTCACTGCAGAATTTGGTCATCATATCTGGCAGTGTGAACTGCAGTCTTTTCATTCTGAAAATGACTTCCAAGAATACAACCAGAGAAAGGCACCTCCCTCCCATCTGCCTGAAAATAGAGCTCCATGAATGTCAAAGACAAAGCAGTGCTGTAAGAAATGTGGACATCTGCCTTCCCTGCCTCTGCTGGGAAAAGTGAATACCAGTCATGATGAAACTGGGAACAAAACAAATATGGAAGATTCATCCTGTCAGGTTGCATCTCAAGATGAAGAACTGATCAATGAGGTTTGCTTAATGTGGTGAATAAAAATGATTGAGGAGAACAGTAACAGCTGTTCATGGACACACAAGGATAAATCAGACACTACACTGTACCTTAGAGGGTTATACCCACTGAAAAAAAACCAAAACCAAAACCAAAAAAAAATCCACAGAGTCATCTTTCTGCTATGATTCTTTGATCTCTTTCAGTCTCATAGGGCACTAGCATATTTCTTCTTAAAGGCATGTGCCAATCTGAAATGTGCCCACCATGAGCTAGCACAGTTCACTATAGAAGTCTAAGTCAAGGCCTGACATGGTGAGAGCAGTTAAATTGCACAGACTGATTGAAATGATGAGAATTATATTATAATAAGTATTCTTTAGATCATTGTGAAAAACAGCCAATGCCACTGGCAGGAGGGTCCTGCCAATTCCTAAATATATAGATGTGACTACAAATTGTTTACAAATCAATATAAAAGCTTCTGATATCATTCCTAAGTCAAGTTCTTAACACTTAGGATGTAACTAAATAATTCAAGTATAGCTTATTTATGTAGTTATTCAAACAGTTATAACTGTGTAAAAATATATTTTTGTCACATAAAACAATGAAGTCTTTTCATCATCATGGCTGGAAAGCAATTCAAATAAATAGAAGCTAGGCAAAAAGAAGAGGAAACAGACACAAATAGAATACTAATTTCAAAAAACCATTTAAAAGTAATCTTCATTGAAAGGAAATATACCAGTAGGCATTCATAGACAACTGGTTTGTTATATAACATACAGACAAAAAACTCTGATATCTAAACATTCTAGTGATGTGAATGGTGTTTCAAAGAGCAGAAAAGGAGGCAAAGTGCCTGAAAGTGAGGTTGTGAGAGTCCCAATGGTTACATTTCCATTCTCCAAAAGATCTATTTGCAATTTAAAAAAATTAATCTTAATGTCTATACTCCTCATAACAATGGCCAGTTCTGAATTTCATTTTTTCAGAAGGCTACCTGGAAAAATCAGTATTTTTCTCATAAAATATAGCTTATTTCTCATTCTCTTAAATGTTCTCAAGAAGCTGTACCTTCAGTGAAAACAAACCTGCTCCCCAAAAGTGAACTAGTATGACATGGTCTCCATACAGAACAAGTCTCATTTACGCGAAACACAACAGAAACGCAGTGTTAGATTCACAGCCCGTATCCTGTTATTAGTCTAATTTCTCAGCCTAATTCTTTGCTAAGTATTCTGAGCTAAGGAGTCACCTTCATTTTGTTGTGTATGTATACATTAAACTTAAGAGGTACAGAGGCTTATTACTTGATAACTCGTGTTTCAATATAATGAGCATGCATACAGACCCAGCTGCAAGTTAAGAAAGTTTATCACCTCACCTGTCATATTACAGTATACAAGAAACGGTCCCAATGGGCCACTTCCATCTGAATCAATATTGTAAAAGCCTGAAGTGTTGCCTCTGTGCTTATAGGCTTCACATGATTGCTCATAGATGGCTGTAAAAGAACAAATTCCATCACAAATGTAATGACATAATTTTTCATTTTAGTCGAGGAATTTAGAAAAAAAGCGTGTGGAGCCTGTCAATGGGGAAAAGAAGTTGTGTGTATTCACTGCTAAAGAATACAGAAGAAATCACATAACCAGGACTATATTTTCATTTGTTTCTGTAGAGAGCATTTAGTTTTATGTATTGAGATCACAAGGGGCATTTTCAAGCATTTTCTCCCTTATTTCAATCTGGAAACTTCAAAGACAAAACAGTGAGATGCAGGTGAGTAAATGGCTGTAAAACCTGAAAACTAATGTGAATGCCAAGTGTACGACTTAGATCTTTCTAACCAGATTTTGAGGAAACAAACACTAACTACATCAACTAAATCAAATTTTGTTGTTATTACATAAGACAGAAGGCAGGCAGTGTTTCTAGGTGTTCTGATTGTCTCCTGGCATATTTTTTTTTTGGCTTTCATACTTCTTATTTTCTTTCCTGTTTAAATAAAAGTGCATATGACTCATCAGACACTGCAGTAGAAGACCTAAATAAGCAAACACAAAATGAGAGCTCCTTGGTCCTATGTTATGTATACTTTGTATCAGCCAAAATGTAAAGAAAATTCTGTGATGACTTCTTTATGATCAAAAACCTGAGAAAAGGACTTATGAGTCCACATCTGTACTTAAACAGACAGGAAACACTGACAATAATGCCATAGTCAGACTTCATTAGCCCAACTTCTCCTTTAACCATTATAATACTTCCAGCAGTCATACTGTTCTGGTCTTTCTTTTCAAAATTAGACTGTGTGCTCTATCAGTTATTATCAAAACTTGAAAGCACTCTGCCAAAAAAAAAGACCTGTTAGATTCAGACAAAACAAATAATACTGAGTGCTATACAAGTAAAAACAGAACTCTATAACAATTATTAATATTCTAGAAGATTTTGATCTATATAAATTCAGTTTATTGAAATTAAAAAAAGAAAAAAGTACTAGTACAGTAATATTTTAAAAAATATCTGTGATTTCTGTATTTTTTGTTTGATGGTTACTAATATTATATGCAACACCTATGAGAAAAACAAACCATTCAGATTGCTAACTCTATGAAATATTCATAATGAACAAATTATGTAATTTTAAATTAAAATTTGATGGTTTCTTAAGAAAATAGTTTTAGATAAATTTAAGCATTATAAGAGAGATTCAATTATTCGATAATTGTTTTCAAGTAGTGCTTCAGATTTATTCTGTTTCTCAGAATACAGTTAAAGCAGTAAAAATGTAGAGCATTTCCTGTGAAGCTAGTTAAGTTACTTCCATTTTTTGTTTGTTTTGTTTTGTTTGTTAGTTGGGGGGGGTGGCATTTGTTGGATTTTTTTTTTTTTTGGAGGGGAGGTTGTTTTTTAAAATTTCTCCTAATCTAATTCCTGATTCAGCTAACCACATAAATACAGGTTATAGGCCTTAGCATGTGATTTATATGAATGTAGTCCCATTGTCCCTGGAAAAAAAAAAAAAATAAACTGTTGTAATGAATAATGATGAATTACACACATTTCTAAATGATTTGCTGATTCATAAAATGAAGATATATGGATGAAAGCGTATATTACTATCTCATGTAAATTTTGAAAAATGTGAAACAGAAACAGATAAACTTTAGAACTTTCAAGGAGTTTTTGCTGCTACATATTTTATACTCTCAATACCTTTCCTTGAACCAACTTGTGAATATTTACATGACTGAAAAATCTTCTAATATGAATGATCAGTACTAATGTATACTTTTTTTTGTGAAAAACGTTCAACCAGAAGTAAGGAACAGTCAGAAAACATCTTAGACTTACGATAGTGGCAAGTAGCTCCGTTGTATCCGGTATTGGCACAGTTGCAGTAGAAGTTGTTCCAGGACTGTGAGCACTCCCCACCATGTTCACAGTAATTAGGCAAACACCTAAAATGAGAAAAAAAAAATAAAAAAAGAGCATTTTCACTCTCTTTTCCATTTATTTACGTGTCACTAGTACTTACCAAGGGATGCAAAATCATGGAAAAGAAGTACAATAACATGAAGTCCTCAAGTTCATTGGGAAAGATGTTAATGTAATTACTAGAAAATTTAGAGGATTTCTCTTCATCTTCCCTGCTACCCCTATTGCCTATAATAAATATATTAATTATGGGATAAGCCTGTGAGAACAGAAATAAAGTGTAAGTTGCATAATTGCTACTTATTACCATTCAGCTATCTGCAATGCAGTACAGAAAAACTGGTGAAAGATTTACATGTTGATAATTCACTGGCAATTACTACAACTGATAGCATTTCTTCAACAAGTCACAACAAAACAGCACCACAATTATATTATTTTACAAACAATAGAAAATAATTTTTAAAAATCACAAAACAAATAAAATTTATGACAATACCCGGGAGCTGTTTCTTTTTCTAACATCATGATTACTTACTATTCTAGAAAGAGTAAAATGTTCAGTGCATCAGTTCTGTCACAAGAGGTAATTACCAATAAAGCAATTTTTTATTTCGGTGATATGAACAGAAACCTGAAGAATTCTGCTAGTTTTCTTCTGGATTTAGAATGATTGGCTGCAAAGAAAATTTGTCTGTAACTGCTTAATGGTTAAGACTGCAGCACTATACCTAGATATAAAATATAGCAGAAGATGAAAAAAACACCATATTTATCTTTTTATAAACACAACTGAAACTATACTGAAATAGAGTGGCGCACTTTAACTATTTTTTCATTAGTTTTTCACCTTAGAAATTAGTTAACATTCCAGTTGCAGTGAAAGCATATGTATATGCATGTGTATGTAATAGAGCTCAAAAACATAAAAAGGCTTAGTTGTGAACATTAAGCACAGGAAAAAGAAAAACAGGCCCACTAATATTCACATGATCTTAAAATACCTTTTAGTTCATTGAAGAAATCTTAGCATGGTATTAAATTAGCATTATAAGAAGTCCAGCAGTTCACAAAGTTGCCCTATGAATAATTCAGGAATTCAGGGCTTTTGTACACTTACTTCTCCTGGCTTTCAAAGAATTTTATCTTTCTTTCATGTTTATAAACAAAGATATGCAGAGGTTTTCATAGAAAAGAAGAATAAAAAAGAATAGCAGGTGAAGTGTACATAAAGTAAGTAAAGTGATATAGGTCACCTATTTTCAAGGAAATAAGTGATACTCTTGCAAATTAAAGAGCTGAACTTGTATCATACCTATTATCTCACTCGCAGAATGTATCTGTAGGACAAGTTTGTACATGATATATGTCTCAACGAGCTCTAGTTTGGAACATAAGGAATTTTAGGCACCGGTGTTATAATTGCTTTGATATTAAATACTTTGTTTGAAGCAATTTAGGAAACGTGTATAGTAATAATTCTTAGGATAAATGCTTTATTTTGCTTTCTACAGGTGTGACTAGTCATCAGTTATTCTGAATATACATCTACTTTAACTTAATTGCCATTTAGGTCTTTTGGTGAATCCCTCTGACCGCTGCTACCCTTGCATGTATTTCAGTCACAGTTTTTCTTGTCTTACTACTTTCTGATAAAGAGCACAATCTCCAAAGTGTGATTTACATGGTACTTACTTGTATTGACTTCCTGTCCGTATTAATTAATCATCCTAATCATGTTCACAAAATGAAAAGCTTAGATGAAATTGATGATGCTTGAAAAAACTTTAAGAGAAATTAAAACAATGTAGCATATATTTAAAATCTTTTATCATCAGATTTTGCATCTTCTCTCTGTTTCAGAATGTATATTAGAAAGTAACCACTTGCTATATGAAAGCAACCTGCTGCAACCCTACCCAAAGCAAGATTCAGAACAGTGTGTTCTCTAAGGAAATTAATCTTCTAACAAAAATACTTCTTATATTAGAAAATGTATTTCTAATACTTCATATGTAAAAGGTAATTTTTTGATTTCTTTACCATGTCTGCTTAAAACAGAAAAAAAGACAGCTGGTAAGTATTTACCACATATTATTTGATGGTATGCTTTTAAGAGTGTGACACCTGAAAATGGTATGTGATTTAAAACCAAGGTAGCAGGCTAATAATAATCATAAACTAAAATTCAAAGCAGAACAATAGTTTAGCACATGAATATACTTTTGACAAAAAGGGGGGAAAAAGAGAACTTTAGATGCCGAGTATCTGCTAAATACATTTTTGTGTACTATCATGGTCCCAAACTATGGCTAAAACAATCTGAAAGAATAAACAGTTTTTCTTTCTTTAGCCTTCAATTAAAAAAAAAAAAAAAAAAGAGAGAAGTATTTGAAAACTGCTACAGTGCCAGTGTTTCTTTGTTATTTTCTTTTCTTTTTTTTTTTTTTTTTTACATTAAAATAATTTATTCTGGTTTCTGTAAAACACACAGCTACTAGGACACCAAAAGTAGTAACACCTAGTAGGCAATCATATATTTCTGTTTAGAGCTTGATGTAATTATGGCAGATTCAGCTGGTATTCTCTCCTCAGACTAACTTTGTAAGGCATTTAGAATGACGTGTTATTTTGTCACTGGCTTATGTATAATTAGTAGTTATAAAATCAATATATAATAATAAAGGAGCTGAGAGAACAGATATTAAGAAGAAATATATGAAGAGAAATAATTGCATGCCCAAGAGGTATATGAGCAATGGAACAATATAAAGATACTACACAATGAAAAGGCTGTATGAAGGAGCATGGGGAGAGCAATGACTTATGTCCTGGTTTCAGCTGGGATAGAGTTAATTTTCTTCCTAGTAGCTAGCACAGTGCTATGTTTTGGCTTTAGTCTGAGAATATTGTTGATTGCACAAGGATGGTTTAGTTGTTGTTCAGTAGTGCTTTTCAGTCTCTCATGCTCTGCCAGTAAGGAAGGGCACAAGAAGCCGAGTTGGAAGCAGAAGCAGGACAGCTAACCTGAACTAGCCAAAGGGATATTCAGTATCACAGCGTAACATACCCGGTATATAAGCTGGGGGTGTTACCTAGAAAGGACTGATCACTGCTTGGGGCTGGGTATTGTTCACTGAGTGGTAAACTTCTGGGTTTTTTTTTTTTCTTTTTCTTGTTTTTATTTTTTATCTCTCTCCTTGTTATTTCCCTCAGTGGTAGTAGTAATATGTTGTAGTTTAGTTATTAAACTGGTTTTATCTCAAAACACAAGTTTTACATTCTTCAATTTTCCTCCCCATCCTGCCCAGAAAGGGGGAAAGAGGAAGGATGAGTGAGTGTCTGTGTGGTACTTAGTTGCCAGCTGATTTTAAACCATGACAACTAGAAGGAGTCATAATAACTTTAGTGTAAGAGCAGAAATTGAAAATGTATTTTAAATGTGTGTGTGTATATATATATATGAGATAAACAATTGGCTTAATAGATTTTTTCCATTTATTTACTCTGCATATAAATTCAGATGATTATGTAAAAAGTAATTTTTATTTGTGTTCATGCACTTCAAATGTGTAAAACTATTACATTTAGTGATTCATTCTTTTCCTACTACTAAAGCCACCAATAAAACCAGAATTTGGGTCAGACTTTATTATTTGGTATTTTAGATGAAAAATCTCCCATAAAGACTCCAAAACAAAGGAGTGGTTGATTTCTTTCAGCTGGAGGAGGGATATCCACCATCAGGAGCACAGTGGCAAAAACGCTGATTACTTTAGCTTTGGCAACCATAGACATGTCAAAATCATTGTAGGAAGCAAATATTTTCTCACAAGTGATATAATGCACAAGATATAGAATCGTAGAATCATAGAATGGTTAGGGTTGGAAAGGACCTTAAGATCATCTAGTTCCAACCCCCCTGCCATGGGCAGGGTGACCACACACTAAACCACCTCACGCAAGACTCCGTCCAACCTGGCCTTGAAGACTACCAGGGATGGAGCATTCACAGCTTCCTTGGGCAACCTGTTCAAGTGCCTCACCACCCTCACTGTAAAGAACTTCTTCCTTGTATCTAACCTGAACTTCCCTTTTTTAAGTTTGAACCTGTTACCCCTTGTCTTATCACTACAGTTCCTAATGAAGAGTCCCTCTCCAGCATGCTTGTAGGCCCCCTTCAGATGCTTGAAGGCTGCTCTGAGGTCTCCATGCAGCCTTCTCTTCTCCAGGCTGAACAGCCCCAACTTTCTCAGCCTGTCTTCATATGGGAGGTGCTCAAGCTCAAGCTACCTATCAGAAATTTTTTAATATATGTAAGGAATTTTAATGTGAAAAAGAAGAATGTATCTTATCTATTGGGATTTATCATGAGATGTAGAATTTGTTTAATAAAAAGACACATGAAGCTGCAGATGTCAAATGCAATGTGACTGTGTGAGGAAAGTGAAAAGAAACAGTCCTGAATCAAGCTGGCACAAGACCAGGAAAGCTTTTCAAAAACAGTCTATTCTGAAATAAAAGGTAATAACTGTAATGAAGTTAATAAAAATGGGTGGATTAATTTTCTATTTGTGTAAGTTAGGAAGACATACGGTAAGCATTCTGAGAGCTTAAAACTGAATGTGGAAGAGCTAGTGTTAGAAAGCTGCAATTGTCAAGATAAAAGACACAAATTAATGTTATCAAATCTTAGAGAAAACAAAACCAACCAACCAAAAACTTTTTATAAAGACTTTTCTTTTTTCCTTTTGATATCCACACATATTTTGATGAACTATGAGAGTATCAAACTCAAAAAAAAAAAAAAAAAGGCTTAATACAGTGACAGAAAGTAATAAAAACACTTTGAAAAAGACTATGGCTGGGAAATCTAAGTGGCTTACAGAAGTCCATAATAAAAAAAAAAGTGGATGGCAGAGGTATTGACATGAAATAAGGATGGTAACTGTCTTCTTATGCAATAAAAATTCAGCAAGATAAAAATATAAGTAAATCAGACCCATTTGATGCACTGCTTAAAAAAAAAAATAGACATTTATTTATCACATTTGGAATATTGTAAATAATGCTGGATTTCTATATATTGACATTTTACACTCATAATCTTGCTTACATCTCTTTTGTTTTGATTAAGAACATACAGATATCCACATTACAATTTTTTTTTACTTGATTTTGTTCCTGATTCTGTCTCTATACTACAAACAAAAAAAGCAAGCAGTGTAATGGAAGTTGAGTAAGTTCAATTCCAGAGTTGAAAAAATAACTTTAATTGCTTTAAAGCTCTAAATGCTTTAGAAGCTGGAAGGAAATGTCATGAAGTCTATCAGAGAGGAGAAGGAGGTGGTAAAAGACGTTTGAAAAGTGAGATGAGTCAAAAGGAGTAGGGTGCAAGAAGCTAAAAAGAAATGTAAATGTATGTTGCATCCCAAATACCTTTTCCTAACGTGTCATATGGTAATGTTTTGACTGAGGCCAAACTGTTTTGTTGTGTTTATCACACTTTCTGCCTATGGCAAAGTCAGGATTAACCCAGCAAGGGAAAAAATAGCACAAAGAATTAGATATATGCAACCGTATATATTCTTAAAACATAATAGATGTAGAAACATCAGTGAGAATACACATTAAAACCTAATTGAAAGGATCACATTGTAGGCAGATTTTTTACCTGCCTTTTGGAGTTTTCTCTCTGTAAACTTTTATGAACAATTAGGCAAAGAACTAGTATTATTTTTGTCTTTGATCTACAAGACATTGTGAATTTCTTCAAAGTAATAGTCTTGATAGATGTACACTGTGTTAGCTGTATTAATGGAAAATAGGTCACAGAAATATGTCTGTGTGACTGAACATGAAATTTGTTATGGTATTGAAGAAGATGTCATAGAGTCAACTAGATTGGAAAAGACCTGTAAGATCATCAAGTCTAGCTGTCAGCCCAGGACTGCCAAGTCCAACACTAAACCATGTCACTAGGGGCCTTGCCTACATGGTTTTTGAACGTTCCTAGGGATACTGATTTCACTACTTCCCTTGGAAGCCTGTTCTGATGCCTGACCACCCGTTTAGTAAAGAAATTTTTCCTAATATCCAATCTAAATCTTCCCTGGTGCAGCTTGAGGCGGTTACCTCTTCTTCTCTCACTAGTTACTTGGGAGAAAAGACCGAAACCCATCTCTTTCTATCCTTCTTTCAGGTAGCTTTAGAGGAGTCCCCCCTGAGCCTTCTCTTCTCCAGACTAAACACCCCCAGTTTCCTCAGCTGTTCCTCATCAGACTTGTGCTCCAGAACCTTCACCAGCTTCACTGGCCTTCTCTGGACACTGCAGCAACAAAGTATCTCTCTTGGTAGCCAGGGTCTCAGAACTGAACACAGGATTCAAAGTGCTGCCCCACCACTGCCAAGTACAGGGAGATGATCACTGTCTTGGTCATTTCTGATACAGGCCAGGATGTTGTTGGCTTTCTTGGCTGCCTGGGCACAAGCTGGCTCATGTTCAGCTCTGTCAATCAGCGCCCCCAGGTCCTTTTCCACAAAGCAGCTTTCCAGCCACACTTCCCCTAGCCTGTAGCTTTGCATGGGATTGCTGTGGACCATGTGCAGGACCGAGAACTTTGCTTTGTTGAACCTCATGCAATTGGCCAGAACTTACTGGTCGAGCCTGTCCAGATCCCTCTGCAAAGCCTTCCTCCCCTCCAGCAGATCAACACTCCAATCCCAGGGTCTGTCTGAACTGGTTTCCCCAAGAAACCCTATTTTTTGAAGTCTTATAATTCAAAGGCCAGCCTTTTTGAGATAAAATGGCAACTTTTGAGGACTAGAAATTTAGGGGGTAGGGGAGAAGTGATTAAAAACACAAGTACATCTTTCCCCTGCCTGTTTTGTTTCTTTAGTGTATCCTTTCAGCTTGGTCCAAGGCAACCTTTTCTGGAATAAAGCAGACTTTGCACAAATGCCTGTGTCTGCACTCTTCTGAATCTACAGCAGACAACTTCTCCTCCTGTTTTCATTTGCCTGTCTGCTCCTTCTCTTATCAGCAGCCTCTGCCATTCTGCAACACCCATTTTGGATCATTGTCTGCCTTCTCCATCTTGAAATCCAGCAATGTCTCTGTCAAGCATTTCAATTTCAAGGAAGGTACATTGTCTTTCCTTCCTGCAGAGGGGGGCCCTTCAACTAGTCACACTCTTTCGGATCATAGAATTATAAAATAGTTAGGGTTGGAAAGGACCTTAAGATCACCTAGTTCCAACCTCCCTGCCATGGATAGATGCTAATACCATCTATTGCAAGTTATGAGCTTAGTTCTGACCGTAGTCTAAAGAAGATTGCTCACTCACTGTGATGTATACTATCTACCGTGTTTCTGGATGGGTAGAATATACAAAACAGCAATAACCTGTAAACAACACAGCATTTCAAAGGGTGAACGGGACTACCTGTCACAGAAGGGGGTTTGTCTATAGCTTTACTTGAAAAGAATATAAGATATTTAAAATTTGTCAGAAGTATCAAATAATTTTAACCCCTGTTACTTTAATTCTTTTCACAGTGCATGGAAATCTAATTGCTGTGCTATGTTTACTGAGTTTATTCTATTCTGGAACTCTTATAGAAGAAGCAGTATACCATTTTACAAATGTTCTGTCTTTTGTCATTAATTCAGTATTGGAAACAAAACATTCAAATAAATAAATATTGAGTAAATATTATTTTCTTACCTGTCTATAATGTCACATAAATCTATCTGAAGGTCACTGAAATTGCCAAAAACATTTTGCTGAACTGAGATCATATCCACTGCTTTGTTATCAATGGAAATAAGTCGCATGCATCCTTGAAAGCCACCAAATGAGGTATTACATTCAGAAATGTTTCCAGTGGTAGGGCAGCCTGAAAGAAGCATAAGACCTGGAGCTGAAAAAAATATTTTATTTAAAGATTTATATATTCCAAAAGTAGACTGAACTATGATAATCTCCAGGTATTATGAAATTTGTGGGTGGAAGACTTTAGCCAGAAGCTCTTCTTATTAGGTATGGTGGTACAACTGTAAGAAAATGCTTCTGTGCAGTCTTACTGTTTTTAAAGTATATGCAAAAGCATCACTAAAGCTTTCAGTACAGGATAACTCAAGCAGAAGTTCCAAAGCAATGAATGGAATCAAGATCTGAACAGATTGACTGACTGACCTTAGTCACAAAATTTTAGTTTACAAGATGCAAATGATGTGGAGCTAACTAAAGTCAAATAAGACAAAAAAAATAGCTACTAAGTACAGTTATTTTAATTTATCAAGATGTCCATAAGATTCCAGGAAGTACTGAAAAAAATTTCTTGATACAGGTCATCAATGATTCAACTAGGAGTGATCCTCTGTTGGACCTGCTACTCCTATGTAAGGAAGAAATGGTTGAAAATCTGAAAGCCAAAGACAGCCTTGGTTGCAGCAAACATGAGACTGTAAAGCTTATACACAGAGAAGAAAGCAAGAAAAAAAAAGTAGAATTACAACCCTCGACTTCAGAGGAGCCAGTTTTGGTCTGTTCAAGACCTGCTTTGAGGATCCCATTAGAAATTGCTTTGGAGAGCAAAAGTGCTGGATATTTTTTCAATAAAAAACTCTTCAGAGAATAAGAAAAGTCAATAGTGATATCAAAATAGTTAAAAAAGTGTGTCAGAAGGCAAACATGGAGTTCCTGAATACGTGAGGGCAGGGGACCTAGTGACAAGGTTCTTGTGAAGAACTAGTTTGTGCAAGGACTTCTTTCTTAATTTTCACTGGTAAAACTAATCCTTAGTTTTCTAATGGTCTAGCAGAGCATGAAGAAGAGACACAGTACCAACAATGAAGGAGAAAAGAGTCCAGGGGGCACCTGCAGGAGCTAGCCAATGTCATTTGAACAACTGCCATTATCATTGTGAAGCCATTATAATTCTAATCCTCAAAAGGGCCTGGCCATTTGGTGAACTTCTTGATAACTGGAAAACGCAGATGTTACACTCATCTTCAAGAAAGGCAAGAAGGAGGGAACACTAAACTAGAGGTCACTCATCCTTACAGCAGTCCTTGGCAAGTTCATGGAGCAAAGCCTTTTAGGGGCCATTTCTTAAACACGTGAAGGACACGAAGGTATCTGGGTAACTTTAGCTTCAAAACTAAATAATGCTGCACCAAGCTCTTTGTTTAATTTGCTGAGCTGATGGGCACTGAATACAAAAGAGCAGTGAACACTGCACACCATGACTGCAGCAAAGCCCCTAACAGTTTTCTATAGTCTCCCTATCAGCAGATTGGTGATATATGGGTGGGATAAGTGGGCAACTGGTGATGCAAAGTCCTGCTTCTCATCAGTGAACAGAAGGTCCTTCAGATATCAGTACTGAAAGCTATTCAGTTAAATGTCTTCATTAATGACCTGGATGATAGGAAAGA
>NW_009928790.1:98170-126391 GCF_000696875.1 Nestor notabilis
AACAAACTGACGGGAATGCCATAAAGTTCAGAAACAACAAGTTTAAGGTCTTAAATATGAGATGGAATGAATCCATGCAACTATCCAAGCTGAAGGATAACTGCCTAGATCCACAGAGAAAGGGCTGGGGTCCTGGTGGCTAGCAGGTGGACCATGAGCCAGGAATGTGCTCTTGCAGCACAGAAGGCCAATGGCATTCTGGGCTGTATTCTCAAGAATACAGCCAACAGAACTGAGAACGTGGTCCTTCCCTCTGTGTGGCATTTGTGAGACCATATCTGGAGTGCTGTAGTTCCAGACTCCTCAGTATAGGAAAGGCATTGACATACAGCATTCTTCAATAAAGAGATAAAATAAAGATTGTAATTTCCGGACAAAATCCAACACTCATTTGGAAACAAGGTACTTGCACTGGAGGTCATGATGAAAAAAAAAGAGCAAAAAATCCAGAACAGGCAAACAAAGTTTTTATCTTGTAGCTGTTCTACAAAATTTTATTTCAGATTTTTGAGTATGTCTGTTTGCAAAAGTTGTCTGCTAGATATTAGAGAAAAGGCAATATCATTAGTATTAATAAAACAAGGATTTCTTTTAATTGTGAGGCAGATATTGAACATAGTTAGAAATCTTTTAATAATGATATTTACTGTACTTGTGTATTAAGAAAATTTTTTTTTCCCTTGTAGTTGCAATGAGTTATTATTCCCAGAAGTGGGAAAAGGTAGTATAACCTTGATGATAGAATGACTAAAAATTGTGCTGACATAAAGCTAAAGTATTTTCATGTTTATTACACATTTTCCTAACTACGGATACACATTTCTTGCATACTTTGCATTCATTAAAACAAGAAAACTGACAATAGTTTCCCCAGGAAACTTATCCTGGAAGGCTGATATTCATGTTTTAAGAACCAGCATATAGAAACAAGGTAAATATTCATATAAATTTAGAAAGAAAGTTAAAATGCATTGTCTACATTTTGACTGTCGTATATAACATAAAATTTTAATAAACAGTTTTCTAAACTCAGAAACCTTCTATAAGTTCTCCCAGAGTTCATAGGACATGCTCAAGCTGCTGATTTCAGCTACAAAGCTGAAATCAGAGACACTGAGGGAATGATATGTAGTTAGTGCTTTAAGTGTTCTTAGAATTAATTTGCCCCTTCCACTCTCCAAAAAGATAAACAGAAATGTCCTTGTACAACTTAATTGAATATGTTGGTTTTTGCAACTGCCGGAATCCCTCCTGTTCTGTTCACCTCTGCCATCAACCCTGAAATAGTCCAGATCACCTAATCAGAGATTTGGGAACTTGGAGAAGCACAGAAGTAAAATTAAAAAAATAAAAAAATAACATAAATTAAAACAAACAAAAAAAAAAACCCAAAAGGTTGTTTTATATTTTTTTTTTTTTTTTTTTTTGGCTGTTCAGGCCAATACACTGTATCTTTCTCTGATTATCAGCCAGTTCAACAGGTGTTTTTAGTAGAGAAGGCTAGGTGTGAGATGTGAACTGTCACACGGATGCTCAGTTAATAGTTCCTATATTTATGGTCTTCTTGTGAGCATTAAAATTTTTTACAACCTGTTGATTCAAGGGAACTGATCTGTGGACAATGACTTAGTCCATATTAACTTAGGCTTTTGTACACATTTTTAAGTTTTCTCAGAAACCTGAGAATTGTTATTTTAAAAAATTGTTCAGTTATTAACTCCTAAGCTACTAAAAGATGAAGCATTAGGCTAGTGTAGAATAACGTATTAGGATGCTGTTTAATATTGCTATTATGCAGTCCATTCCCAACTGACCTAGACATTACAACCTGTTCTAATCTGTCAGTAACAATATATCTGATTAATGACAAAATCGCTTGGTGACAGATAATTTTTAATATACTTAGGGAAATGAAGATATCAAAGCATAGCTTTTAGGCACAAGTTGTATTCTTCAAAGATGGGAAAGCTGTGCTACTGTAGTAAAAGAAGAAAATAAAAAATTAAGAGTTTCTGTTATGAGGATATTTGCACAAGTAAGTAAGCACTAACTTAAGCTGAAAACTTGAAGTCATCCAAGTGGAAGATTCTCATGAAAAATTGATTTAGCTACACAATACACATGCAAGATCTTTGTGTGTCTGTCTGATTGTCAACTAGATTATATTCAATTATCAGAGCATGATTCCAGAAAATTATGTTCAGAAAAGTGACCAGAACTTAGGGTTGCATATTATTTTACCCACCATAATAAAATTCTAAGGAAACACAACCTTATCATATATCAACCATATCAAAATATCATAGCAGTGCCTGAAAATTGGACTGTTTGAGAGATATCCAAGCTAGTAAAAGACTTAAGGCAAGAAAAATAATTTGTTATTTGATCAGACATGTCAGAAAAAAAATCATGATTAACTGTTAGATATTGCCAGCATAAATAAAAATATTTCACCTCCAAAGTAGAAAGCATCCCCTGAATAAATTTGCAGAGATATGGAGGCATGAGCAGATGTGGTCACATCATTGTCCACTATTACACTGATACGATTCCTTTTGACAGAGAAGGATACAGAATGCCACTGGCCGTTATTTAATCCAGCACCTGGAAGGAAAATAGAAAGCAGAATGAAGTATAAACATCCATTATTTGTTATACTACCTGAATGTTATAGACTCAAAAGGAGGAGATATCAGTAGAGTAATCATAGGCCCCATAAAACCCCCACATGATAGTGAAAGGAAGAGAAAACTAATAAAGAACACAAATGTCCTTTGTGAAGATAGAACCTTTTTCCATTCCGTTGCTACCATCTGATAAAAAAGAAAATAAAAGTACTTTAGTGAATAAGCGTTACTGTTGTAATACACGTAATTGTTTTTTATCAATATGCCACACCATCTTCAAAGATGGATTAAGAAACAGGACAAAATCGCATGAAGTTTTTTGGTGGATTGTTTGGGCTTTTTTGTTCTCTCCAAGGGATTTGAGTTCAGAATTAATCTAGAGAAAAAGCTTAAAGCAAATAAACAGAAAAATCTTCACCTAAAATAAACCCACCAAACAAAAATACTTTTATTTCAGTGTGATTAGTCACAGAGTGGAAATGCTGGTCTTGGTGACAGCTTTCATAAAGGCACCTGGACAGCTTTGCAACTCAAGCAGAAAAGGCTGGAGTCAGGCCCTCATTTGATCAGAAGGGGAAACATGTCCTGTTGAAAGGTGCTTATATGGCTAGTTGAGCAGAATTACAGATAACTTTGGTGTGTTCCTGCATCTCTGGCATTTCTTAAACTCCGAAAATACAGCCTAAAATTGTCTTGTAAGAAAGAAAGGTTCATCTCTTAAGGATTAATATGCACCTCTTTTAAAATTACTTTCATGTTTCACCTAGTCATGAAGGTAGGTTAGAGCAATTATTTTTTATAAAGATCCAAGTTGTGCAATAGTGAAAAAGGATGGGTGCAATGCAGACAATGTAAAAGCCGTGATTGTGAAAGGACGGGATCTGCAAAGGGTCTGCCACAGGAGGGGATGCAATTTGGGCAGAGTCCTTCCTCTGTGACAGACAACTTCTTTAAGCCACATAAGAACTTTGCTGATGTTGGAAGATGCAGGGAAGTGACAGTCTGTGGTTTGCACATATGCATTGTAGGGTGGATTAAGATGTACTGCAAATGAACAGGAGCAGTGAAGATTATAACTTTAAAATAATATTTGCATTTGCTGTTTGAAGGCTGCTGCCCTCTACTATGGTGCATTATAACAGTGTACCATCAGTGTTGTAGCGTCAGCTTCAGGAGCACTCTCTGTTAAGTGGTAAAACACCCAGAGGCTTTGTGATGGGTCTTTATGACAAAGTAACTAAATACTTTAACTTCATTTATGAGCTACAGAGAAAGAAAGACTGAGGTAAAATGTTAGTAATAATAAAACTTACTGTAAAACAGCACCAGAAAGCTTCTGTAGTGACCACGTTCTGTAAAAACATATCTCTTCTGGCTTTAAACTAACAGAGGTGAGATTTAGATTAGATATAAGGAAGAAATTCTTGCCTGTGAGGGTGGTGAGACACTGGAGCAGGTTGCCCAGTGAAGCTGTGGCTGCCCCATCCCTGACAGTGTTCAAGGCCAGGTCGGACTGGGCTTTGAGCCAAGTGGAAGGTGTCCCTGCCCATGGCAGGCGGGTTGGAACTAGATGATCTTTAAGGTCCTTTCCAGCCCAAAACCATTCTGTGATTCTGTGAATTATCAGTAATACATCCAAGTAATACATCCATTTAAAGTGGTAGCTATAAAAAATACCCTTCCTATCTAAGAAGGGTATCATTAAGATATCATTATGACAGCTGATACAGTATTTTACATGTAACACACATTTTTACTTCACTATTACAAAGGATTTCTTCATCTTTCAAAATCAAAGGTAGACATTATATTAGAACCCATTCAAATAGAAAAATCCTGCTAAAAGCTTCAGCAACAGTCATGTCAATGTCATAAAATCAGTTTTCTTTTAGTTATCTTTTTTATTGGAAATGTATAGGAAAATTTTCTGGAAGTGTAACCTTTAACACCAATTTACATTACCTATGTCTCTGTAGGTGTAAGATCAACACAGCAATAAATCTAAAGTCCTAATTCTGGAAAGCACTTGCATATATTGTCTTAAATAAATTTTATAGGGCAGTATGTAAGCACATTATTATCCTTAAGAAGTGCTCTATGTCAGTCATGCTTTTGAGTGTTCTTCAGAACAGAGCTACTTCCCTTGGTGAAGAACAAAGAATGATGTAAAATCTTTTCTTGACTGCAGAGCACCTATGATTTGTGACTGTGATTTCCTTCTTAAAATTTCATGTATTTATGTACTATCTCTAGAATGTCTTGTATATTGTAGAGAAATAGTCCACCAGTTAACTGATTAGTTCAAACAGAAGGAAAACAAATAACAATAAGAAGATGAGAAGGTTCAAATAGCTAAATGACATCATACAAAGGATCCATATGTTAACTGCAAGAGATAAATCTTATAGCATAGACTATATATACTCTATAAAGTCATTCGTCACACTGTTTTTAAGATGAGTGACTTGAAATAATAATCAAAAAAAAGAAACATTTTCCTACATATTTCCTTCTTTATAGCCTCCACCCCCAGCTACGGAAAGCTCTGGCTTCTTTCACCTCACCTCTAAGATTAGGCAAGTAGGTTTTTTATTGTTAGAGGTACTTCAGGTGAATGAAGTTTTCTTCAATCACATCTCTGCTATATGTGATTTAGAAATTTTTCCTTTAACAATCATAAAATCATACAATAATTTGGGCCTAAGGGAACCTTTAAAGATATCCAGTCCAGTCTCCCTCCTATGTGCAAGGACTTCTTTTACTAGGTCAGGTTGCTGAAAGCCCCATACAGCCTAACCTTGAACATTTCCAGGGGTAGCACATCTAAATCTAATCTATTTCAATTTAAAACTGTTACCCTTTGTCTTGCCAGTACAGGCCCTGGGAAAAAAATATCTCTCCAACCCTATTCATAGAATCATAGAGTCATGTACACATAAAAGCATACGATCATAGAATCATACAATCTTAGAATCATAGAATGGTTTGGGTTGGAAGAGACCTTGAAGATCATCTAGTTCCCACCCCCCTATCACGAGCAGGGACACATTCCACTAGACCAGGTTGCTCAAAGCCTCATACAATTTGACCTTGAACACTTCCAGCTATAGGTCATTGAAAGGCTGTAATAAGGTGACCCTAAAGCCTTCTGTTCTCCAGGCTGAGCAACCTCAACCCTCTCAGCCTTTCCTCGTAGAAGAGGTGTTCCAGCCCTCTGGTCAATTTTGTGGGCCTCCTCTGGACCCATCCCAACAAGTCCATGGTTTTCTTCTGCTGTGAACCCCAGAGCTGGATGCAGTGCTCTGGATGGGGTCTCATGAAAATGCATAATGGGGGAGAATCACCTGCCTTGACCTGTTGGCCACCATCTTGTTATGCAACCCAGGATACAATTCACTTTCTGGGTTGCAAGCACACATTGACAGTTCATATCCAGTTTTTCATCCACCAGTATACCTAAGTACTTCACTGGAGGGCTGCTCTCAATCCATTCATCCCCTGCATCTGTATTAATAATGGTGATTGTGCTGACCCAGGTGCAAGCCTTGCACTTTGCCTGTTGAACTTCATGAGGTTCACACGGGCCCACTCCTCAAACCTGCCAAGGCCCCTCTGGATGGCATCCTTTCCTCTAGTGAATCAACAGCACCACTCAGTTTAGTGTCATCAGCAGATTTACTGAGGATGTACTCAATCCGACTACCTCTGTCATTGTTGAAGATTTGAAATATAACAGTAAGTTCTGTAATTTTATTTCAATTGTTGCAAGTATAATTGCTTTTAATTCTTAGATTTGCATCCTGTTTGAATAACTTCTGATGAGAAGCCATATTCTAAATACTGAAATATTTAATTGTAAAGGTAGGTAAGGCATAGAGAAGGAGACTGAATGAGTGACTGAAGCAGATACATTTTTTTGGTTACTGGAAAATTGATTATATGAATTTTGTACTTTTTGGTTTGTTCACTATAGTTTATCACATTGACCTACTACATGATTTTGGGATGGATATTTAATGTCCTCTTCATACAGGCTGGCATGATTAGAGATACTAAGCTATGTTCATATAGCTCAAGTTAAGACTTTCCAAAAGTCCCTTTCATTAAGTCTGGGGACTGAGGAATGCCATTCTGAAAGGATAAGTCACTCCTGATAAAAAAAGCTTATCATAGCCATTGAATTGAGAAACTTGATTAAATTCACATTTACTTGCAAAGCCAAGGAGAGGTACAACATCAAAAGAGTGGAGGCCATCATTTCTATTCCATCTGAAAAACATATCTGGTGTTCTACTAGGAGTTTTAAAATGCTTCACCAAAAACAAGTGAGGAAAAGAATAGCACTTAAACTTTTAGCACATAAAAAGCTAGTTATTATAAGATATCCATTATTCTCATTAGTAGTATGTTCAGTATTTTAATATGTAAATACTAAAAAAAACCACTGTGGGACATCTTGCAGAACAATGACATACACCCTTAGGAACACATATGTAAAATACAACGTATATAATTTATTGGATCAGTGAGAAACAAACAAACAAAAACTAGTTTAGGGAAAGTAATATATAGATTAGTCTGAAGTAAAACCACCAAATGTAACGATTGTTAACATCACTTAATTAAAAGCTGCATGGAAATGAAAAGCTGTTTAGAAAGATAGGGTCATATGAAGAAACTGAGTAATAAGAACTCAAACATTTATACACGTTGCAATTCAATTTAGTCTCATAATTCAACATGAATTAACTTTCTGTGGTTTTTTTTTTATCTGTGTTATTTCTTTGTGAATACTTGATGACTAGCTTGCAAAAGAGGATACAAAGGAAAGATATTAAACAACTATTCAGTGAAAGGATGCAGCTTATTATAATTCAATCACTCATGAATTAACATGCCATTCTCCTTGTCTTTATATGTTTGAAGAAATCTTTAAAAATCATGATAATGAATTTAAAAGCTGTGCAAAAAGAAATATACTGCGTGTGTGTGTTTGTGTGTTTGTGTGTGTGTATATGAAAGTCAGGTCATAAGTCCTCTCCTGTAGGAGAACAAACCTGTCCAGTCATCCGTAATTTAATTACTCAATCTCCAAATGCATATTAGAATTGCTTCAGTGAGTGTAATAATAAACACTTAAAAAAACCCAGAAAAGGTTCCCTATATGGTTTTATTAGATAACTTCTTTCTCATAAGAGAATAACATGGTTTTGCAGTATATTCTGTCCTTACCAGGACAAACACAACTCTTCCTGTTAGACTTTATGAAGAATAGACTTAGCATAGCATGAGAACATTAGATTTTGTTTCACTGTAGTGTCAAGATGTATTTTGGGCTGTTTCAGCTAATACATTATGTATTGTGTTCCAACTTGGAAATTGAATAAAATGCTCTGTATTCAAGTCTATAGCTGTTCAAACTGCCAGCACCTTCAGCCGGTCTATTAAAATGACGTTGCACAGCAATAGTGTACATCACCTAATTGAACTGCAATTGCAAGAGCTCCCAGAAAACCAAATTAATCACTGTTAACTACATACCACTGACATTCTTATTAAGGAATTGACATTTTCAAATTATGAGCCTAGGGAACTCTGTGCATCAGTTATTTTAGACTACAACAAATACTAGATATCACCCACAGAAACAGGATAAAAATATTTCTGTAAATTCCAGCATTGTCTGTGGTCATTACTGGCTTAGAGCCTTTTCCTGAATTGAAATAATCAACTGATTAAAATTTTATTTTTAATCATTATACACCTGTAAAAACACGATGAGCTTCAGAGTTAGGTTTAACATTTTATTTTGCCTTTTTCCCCCCTCAAAGGAATTTTCATTTGATATTGGGAATTGAAGTAAGGACTCAATCTAAAAGAAATAGAAACACAGAACTAAGATCAAGGGGGCCTCATCCTCAAATCCTGTGGCTGGAAAGCTGGTAATTTGTGAATAAATCAAGTGAGTAACTCTTATTTTTTGTATACCAAGTATACATTTTTTGTGGAAATTTCTCCCTCTTTTACATAATTTTTTAAATTCTGTGAGGTCTGAAATAGATTTGGAGGCTTTAATTCTTATGTTTTGGGGTTTTTTTACTTAGTAAATTATTTTATTATTTATAGTTTATTTTTATGTCAGTAACTTCCTAGCTTACTTATTGTGTGTGTTCTTGCCCAAGGCAAACTAACAATAAACAACATCATTAAACTCTCTATATTCTGGCTTGAGAACTCCCCTGAAATATGCCTTTGGTTTGGTTCCTATCACTCCAATGAATATATCCTATACAAGGTTGAGTTATTCACACATTCAAATCCTTAACTTGCTTTCTAAGTATCAAAGGAAAACACATTTGTTGTTCACCTCTTAATTCAGTTTATGTATGTATTACATTACTGGAACTAACTTGGCTTCATTTTCACTGATAATACTGTTTTATGATTATGAAATATGTGATTGTGTACCATTCAAAATGAACCTAGAAGCAACTGATGCTTTGGATATCACCACTGTGTATTTTGCAGCCCAATTATCCATTGCTTCTAGGACATATTCCTCCAGCTATTAGGTCTCTGTAATATTGTTCCATACAGAAACCACACCAATCTCAGCCTAATTTCCTCATGTTCATGCCTTCTTTGTAATGACAATTTTATCCTCTACAAGAAAGGGGCAAAAATCAATTGTTCACATAAAAGATGAGAAACTGAGGAGGCTGTGGTGCATGGAATGTCAGAGCATAGTATACTACTGATGAAGCACTGCTAGGTAAAGGTATTGATATTATCACATGGTGATATTATTATTCAAAAAGATGTGAAAGATAAAGATGATGTCAGCTCTGTCTTGGTCTTATATTTCAGGAAAGAATGAGATTCCTGGCTAGGCCAGCAGTCTTTCTGTTCTCATGTTGAGTGCATATATATGTATGTAAACACATACAAATGACTCTCCTTTGCAGTCTATATTATTGCAAGTAATTTCTACTCAGTCATGGGGAAAAAAAGCATAGATATGGGCTTGTGAGAAGAGACAGTATTTATAAACTTTAGGTATTAAAATTCACACACGTAAAGCAGAGTTACACACATACTAGTCATAAAACTTGTCAAGAACGTAGGTACTAATTTGAATGACTTTACAATATAATAATCTTTTTTTCTTTCTTTTTTTTTTTTTTTTACTTAATTTCTTTTACCTGCAGTGATGTCACTCAGCGCTTTTCCTGGTTTATGAAGACTGATTTTAACTTTCCCATCACTCAGATATAAAAGGAAACCACCTGAAGCCTGGTGTACTTTACTAGATAATAGAAGTCCCTCCTTGTTCCAGGTGCGAAACTGGAAACTGACGAATGCTTCATCTTGCCCTGATGTGCCTGGCAGTGCCAGGTAACTACTGGGGCTCAGAAAAGTGACAGGAACCACTTGTGGCTCTGAACATGAAAAGGATATGTTGCCCTAGAAATAAACGAAAGAAATATGTCATTAGGAACATTCAGGGAAGGAAAGTCATGAGAACTTTTGTATGGAAACTACAGAGTTTCGAAACGTTGTGCATAGAACCTAATATTTGTAACTCTGGAATGTGTTAGTCTAAAAATCATGTATGAGTATGTAAGAATATCATCAGTTTGAGAATATTTATCTAGCTCTTTGACCAGAACAGACATATCTGCCTGAACAGACAGTGGCAAGGACCAAGAGAGTGAAGTAAAAATCCTAATTTATATGTCTGATTTAATGGTACTTCAGGAGTTAGACAGATCTCCTTTCTTTCTATTTTGGCTCAGCCTCTGGAGGCTTTAGGGACTTGACAAATTTATGAACATCAGAGAAAATGCCACTGAATGCAAAGTTTGGTACAAATATTTGTATGGGTCTAAATGCTAGTATGAAGAGAAAAACGTTGAGCTTGGCTACTGATTGTTTTAGGCAGTGTTATATTTGAGAAAAAAAAAAAAAAAATAATAATTTTGCCAAACCGAGCAGCAGTCTTTCTAAATCAGTGCAACTGGAGATGTGCACAGTCCCCAGTATTTGTTTCCACAAATAGAAAAAGTTCCACATATAAACTACTGCTACTTATAAATGTAAAACACATACTTCATAAATCAAATGGAAACATTTTCAAGAGTGGCCATATGGACCAGATAATGAGTTGCATTTAGGTACCTAGTCTTTATTCTGTGTTTGACTGCTTCTGAAATCACTGGTTCTTGGGTACCTAGATAAACTTGTGGATGAGTTCATTGACAAACTCTGAGCTTAACCTGCATTTATGTTTGTACTGAGTGATATAGATAAGACTGGAATGGGAATAATGCACTTTTTGCATCTGGTGTAAGAGTTAATGCATTATGACTCTTGATAGTGCACAGTATGACTTGCTGGCACCCTTTGAACTCTAGCTAATTTGTTCTGTAGATAAGATTACTAAAAGATTAATGTCTTCAGAATTCAAACTATATTTGTGTTCAACACAAAGAACTTTTAAACTTTTGAACATACATAAAAATTTTACCTTATAGTAAAAAGCTAAAAAAATCAATTTAAGAAAAATACTTTCTAGCTCCTGGCATGGCAAGACATTAGATTTTATCTAGATTTATTTTTCTTCAAAAGAGAAATATAAATAGATAAAAGCTCTGTGCTATGAACTCAGCTGTAGAGAAATGAATTGTCAACTGAACTGACCCAGTGAAAAGACAGTCATCAGGTTGACAAACCTTGTCAAATGCCAAAAGCCTGACATCTGCAGATTTCCCTTCTGTGTTATCTGGACAGCTGCCTGATACTGTATCAAACCAGCAAAGAGGCTATTTAACAAGGATTCTATGGTAACTTAGATACGTTATAAAACATTTCCTAAAAGGATCTGAAAGTACCACAACAGTTTAAATTATTTAAGATAAAGATGATGATATTTCCTATGACAATAATTTCATAGTTCCGCTTTCACTAGCTCCCACAGAACTTCCTGCAACTACCCTCTCCCCAACAGCCATCAGCATCATGAACAGGATACTATATGGAGGTATCAGTTTAATTAATTCTGGAATATTTCAGATGAGCTTCACATAAGAAAAGATGCCTGTCATCCATTTTTTCTGGAACAGGGAAACAAATTTTATCGTTCATATTCAGAAGTGAAATCCAAATCAAAAGATTTGGAGCTTGAAAACATTTCATATTTGGTTAATTATTTTGAAGTGATTGTTTCCATCATAAGTTTGTATATCCTATTGTTAAATAAATAAATATTGCAAATAGAGATGGCTCTGGTACTACTGGGAAAATATAAATTAATAAAGTAAAAATGAACAACAAAAGTCTTAGTAAAATATATAAATAACCTTCTGCAACTGAGAAGAAAACCTATTCACTATTGGAACTACTTCTCTAAAAGATAGCAATTAGGCTAATACAGCTGTTGGCCATGTCACAATAAATACTCTAAACCCACCAGCCTAAAGTATAGCTCGTCGGACAAAGGGTAATATGAATTGACAAGAAGAACTTATCTACCAAAATCATAATGCTCTGGAGAAAACAGAGTGGTTCAATGTCCTCAGCAACAGAAGGCTTTTAAAATGTACTGCTGGTGTTCTTACTACCCAGGTACAGAACTCAAAGCCAGACCTTCGATGACTTCAAATACATCTTATTTTACTCACTGGCTTTCCTACATGCACAACAGTGACGTACTACAAAACAGTGAGATATCACACACATCTAAATATCTGCTAAAGCACTGAAGAATAAAATACATCCTGCACTGTCATACTGCATATGAAAGTGGTTGTTGTCTTTTTCTTCTTATTTTACTTATTTTTTCTTTCTTAGCTATGAATCTCTTACCACAAAGTAGATCTGAGACTTATGCCTCCTGGCCACGTCAATAATGTTCACTCCATTATAATAAATATTTTCAAAACACCCATGAAAGTTCCTGTGTGACAATGTCCCTGATTTTCCAGGCACTGGCATCCCTCCAAAGCTGAGCTTAGAAAGAGAAGAGAAATCAATGATACTATTAAGTAATTTTCTAAGAATGAAGTTCCCAATAACATAAGATCAGAAGTCAAAGACTGGACAGAAATGAATCTGCTGTTTCTTGGTTGTTTCCTTGTATCACATCTATGTATTAAAAGAACTGGATAACAAAAATTAGGTTATATTCAGTCATATGTATGCCTTAAAATATTCTGATATGTTTGGTATTTTGTTTGTTTTTTTCTTCTAAGAGTACCTTTTAACAGTTGCTTACTTTTAACAGTCTTACTATAGTCTTATTAGTTCTCAGGGTCCATTATAGATGCGAAACCAAGGAGAAGAGGAACAAAGTCCAGTGCATACAGACCATGCTAGACAGTGTGAAGAGGGAGAAGAGAATTTGTTAACAACTTCTTTAGGAAATTTGAGTCTGACTTCTCCCCTGTGTGCATTTTATAACTACCATAGTGGAGAACAAGAATGCATCAAATTAAATTATTCTAGGGCAGATTGGAAACAAATGAAGGTGATAGATAGATAACTTTTTCCCTTTCAAAATGCTTGGGCTGTGCAGTTGCCTGATGTGATGATGTATGTTTCTGATTCAGAAAGAGATTGGAAGATCTAATAAGAATAAAAATCCATTGACAGCTATTAAATTCAAGAATATCACTCTGTCTTAACAAGTCCCTGAGGCAGAAACTGTTAGAAAACAGTAGACTATTTTAGAAAAACATCGACACAACTGTGACCTCAGTTATGCTCTGGTCTACGTTTCCACTCCTGGGCACTATCAGATACAGGATGCCAATTTAAGCGGACTTTTGAACTCACTCATTTCAAAGTTATTCTGGTTGACATTGTAGAAAAGGTAATTTCAAATTATTTTTTCTTAATTTTGAAATTCACTTAATATTTAAAATCATTTTATATAAAAAAATCATGTTTAATTCAGTTATTAAATTAAGAAATTTTTATACTAAAAAATGCAATTGTAAATAGAGTGGTTCATCATTTTTTGGATGTTTTCAGGCTTTTTTCCAGCTTCTGCGTTCCTTTCTACCTTGTATTTGTAACACATACTTCAAACTACAGTATGTGGAAGAGAGGAAAAATTAATTTGCAATATTTGGGGGGGGGGATAGGAAAATATATCTATTTGCTAAACAGTTAATGCTAGCATTTGTTCCCTCCTCTTTTTTTTTTTTTTTTTTAATTTTTCATAATTCAAGTGATCCTCCAAGTCTTGGCATTGTGGTTTAGATTCATAAATTTAAAGCAGAATCATTACTTTAATCTTGTGAATGATATTTTTGAAATGGGATAATGCAGACACAGAACAGCATGCAACCTCACTCTAAACTGCTTAAAAACTCGAATGAGTAGAATGAAGTAATTTAGATCTGCAGGCTCCAGGCACTCTGTTCTATCACTCATTTTCTCATCCAACAAACAGGTTAGGGAAGAACATAAAGCAGCTAGTCATCGTATTACAGCTGTGAAATAGTGGTATTTTCAACCATAGGTGGGAAACTCACAGCAAATTACATCTACTCCTTTTCATGAATCTACGATACACATAAACAAGATTTTTTCACAGTGCATGTGACAGATTTAACAGGAATTGAAGTTTGAATATAAACATTTCTAAAATGATTTTATGCTAATTTATTGTAATTTCCATCAAGCCATAAATTGATTACTTAGAGTTGGGGTTCATTCCTTACGTTTCTTATATTTTTCTATATACTTTTCTATAGAATATATATAGAACATAATTTCTATATGTTTTTCTAGATACATTTTCCACATTTGTAGCACTACTGAAACAAAGATATTAAAATGAAATTGAGATTAAAAAGATGGTCTTTTGAAAATTTTTAGTTGCAAGTCTAGTGGAGCATTAGTAATTTAAGAACATCTTGTTTTCTTTGATTCAGTCTTTTACGAGACAGAAAATCCCTAGTCATAAGCACTACAAACTTCTTTATGTTCTATATCCTTTGCTCATTTCACTGCATTTACATATCAAAGTTAATAACGATAATAACGGAAAAGTAATTTTCACACCTCAGAATCAAGGTCCAAATAATTCAATTCTCCTTTTGTATGAAAATGATGAGTGTGTTTATCCACTGTAAAGTTTACTTGATTGTTAAATTGCTCAATGAGAACAGAATGCCACTGCTGATCATCCAAAAGGCTACCCAGCTTAATATTAATTTGGGCATTAGAAGGATGAGTTTTAGTATCACCTTGAAAGGAAAAAAAAACACAACAAACTATTAATTCCATATAAAATTAATTATTCTAATAGATATTGCTAGTTAATGATGCTCTATACATTAAAATCCACTTACTAAATTGAAAGAAGTTTTAGTCAAATAATACCTAATAACTGTATTAGATTTTATGAGGCTGTAGCTGTTACCTAAATTAATGAGTAGGGACAGCTTCCCTTTAGTTAATTCCAGGGTGATGTGGTCTCCATTTTGTCCTTCTCTGTGGAGGAGAATTCCATCACTTTGCAGTGTCTTAAACTTCAGAGAAATCACATGTGCACTCATGAGTTTTTGATTAAACGTGTAAATTAGATAACTTTTCCCATCAAAGCCAACCACCTCGGACCCTAGAAGTAAAGAAATGAAAGATAATGTGTAATGTCTAAAAGAAATGTCTAAAAGAAACACTTGCATGTTACTTCAATATGATATGAAGTCCTCCACTAACATCCCTAGATCCACTTCCCTTTGTTAAATGGCATGTCATTCCTGTCAGCCCATTTCACCAGCCTGTCTGGGTTCCTCTAAATTGCAACAAAACCCTCTGATGTGTCGATCAGTGCTCCAAATTTTTATTGGCTGCAAACTTGCTGAATGTAAACTCTGCTTCATCATCCAGGTCATTAATGACGGTATTGAACATAACGAAACCAGTATCAATCCATGGGATATTCCATAAGTGAATAGATGTAGCTTGACTTTGTGCCACTGACAAAAACTCCTTCAGACAGGCAGTTCAGCCTGTTCTCAGTCCACTTCATTGTCTACCTGAACAGCCTGTACTTATCAGTTATCTGTGAGGACATTACAAATATAGCATCAAAACTCTTGATAAATCAATACCAAACACTCCCTTTCACTCACAAAATCAATTATATCTCTGTGGAAGGCTATTAGTTTGATGAGTTATTATTTTCCCTTCATAAATCCATGCTATTTCCAATGATCTCCTCATTTTTCCTCTGTTTGGAAATGGTTTTAAGATTATAAGCTCCTTTACCTTCACAGGGATTGAAATGAGTCTGATCAGATTGTAGTTCCCCATGCATTTATGGACAATAGGAGTGACATTAGTTCTCTTCCAGTCTTTAGGAACTTCTCCCAGTCACTGCTACCTTTCAAACGTAAATAAATGTGACCTCATAATGACTGTGGCCAGTCCCCTTAGCTCTCTTAAGTGCATTATAAGAGGGATGATATACCTGCGGAAACCCTTCCTTTTTTGTCTTCCATAACCTTTATTAGTTTCAAATACAGGTGGTTTAGTTTTCCTAACCACATCCTTGCATGCTTTGACAGTTTTTATATTCCTCCTGGGTCATCTGAAATTACTTCCACCTCTTAGACACTTCCTTTTTATTCCTGAACTCAGTTAGGAGCTTCTTGCTTATCCATGCAGAACCTCTGCTACTTTTGCATGATTTCCTGCTTTTTGGAATAGAACTTTCTTGAGCTTGGAGGAAATGATCCTTGAAAATCAATCTGCCCTCCTGGATCCCTCTTGTCTTCAGGACCACTTCCCATGTCACTCTTCCAGTCAGGTCCCTGTGCATGAAAGAGCCTGCTTCCCTGAAGGCCAGGGCTGTGATTCTATTTGACTTGTTGCCTTTTCTGAGGATCTTGAACATCACAGTTTCATGGCTGTTGCAACCAAGACCATCTCAGCTTTAACTTCCACCACCAGTTCTTCCTTCTTGTAAGCATGAGGGCCAGTTGAGCCCTCATGTTTACAGAGTAGAGATTTTGTCAGCTCCCCAATCACCTGTGCTGGCAAGTTATCATTATAAAATTCCAGAAAACTCCTGGATTGTTTATGCCCAGCTATGTTGTCCCACCAGCAGATACCAGGTTGATTGAAGTCAGCAATAAGTACCAATGGCTGTGAATCTTAGGCTTCTTCCAGTTGTCTGAAGAAAGCTCCAACTGCTTCCCCCATATTAGGCAGTCAGTAACTGATACCTGCCACAATGCCACCACCTATAGTCTGTCCTCTAATCCTAATCTATAAATTCTCAGCCCTCTCATCATCTGTCCCTAGGCAGAGTTCCATGCACCCTTGCTGCTTGCTTACATAAATGTTAACTGCCTTTCATCATTGACCTGGCTATTCTCTTCTAAAGGGCCTGTATCTATCTATGGCACCTTACCAGTCGTGAGCTATTCCACCATGTCTTTATAGTCATGATGAATTTGTAGTCTTTCATGTACATAAAGAACTCAATTTGTTTGTTCCCCATGTTGTGTGCATTAATATGCAGGCACTTCAGAAAGGCATCCATTTGTGTTGATTTCTCAGAAAAAATGTCTTCACAGCAGCGCTTTATTTTTGTGTTTGGACTTCAGATGCTCTAGTGCATTCTGTTCAGCCCTGGTTTGTTGTTTCCACTGTCTCAACTTTTCACTCTGCCCTGAAGGCTTTAGTTCTCAGTCCAGTCCATTACTTCCTCACTTGATTTTGTCCATCATCTCCCTCTCCTATCATTCCTAGTTTTGAGGTGTCCTTTCCAGGTTGACCAGTCTGTTGGAACAGGTGGTTTTGCATGGTCAGATGGATTCTGTCTCTTCCTAGCGTTCCTGATCCTCATGATGCCCTAAAGTTGAATCTGGAAAATTGTTGCCAACACCAGCAGTGCAACTAACTGTTGATCCAAAGGATCCATGCAGTCCTCCTCAATCTCTTAATTCATGTCAGCAAGAACATAGAAAATGACAACTGAGACCCTACGCTCTTTCCCCTAGAGTCATGTAGACATGCATGATACCCACCAGGTCATCCCTGGCAGTACTGTTGTTGCAGCAGAAGGGGATAATCCGAAGGACAGACAAACTTCAACAGTCCCTCCACAATGTCCTGGATCCATATCCCTAGCAAGCAACAAACCTACCTAGAATGCAGGCCAGACAGGCAGATAGGGGGGCCTTCAACACCTGCAATGAGGGGAGTTGGGAACACACCTAAAGGGATATATTCATAGCATAGAATCGTACAATAGTTTGGGTTGGAAGGAACTTCTCAAAGATCATCCCATTCCAATGCCCTTGCCATGGGCAAGGAAATCTTTCACTAGAGTAGGTTGCACAAAGCCCCATGCAACCTGGACTTGAATGCTTCCAATGAGTGGGACATCCACAAGTTTTCAGAGCTACCAGTTCCATTGTCTCACCACCCTCTTCATTAAAAAACAATCAAATTCTTCTTTATGTCCAATCTAAATCTAAAATCTAGATGTTTCAAACTATTACTGTCCTGTCACTACAGGACCTGGGAAAAAAAATCTTTCTCCATCTTTATATTACACTCCCTTCAAGCATTAAAAGGCCACAATAAGGTCTCTCTGAATCTTCTCTAGGCTGAACAACCCCAGCCTTTCTTCATAGGAGAGTTTTTTCAGCCCTCTGATTACTTACATGACCATCCTATGGACTCACTCTGAGGGGTCTGTCTTTCTTGTACTGGGGATCCTGGAGCTGGATGCAGGGCTCCAGGTGGGGTCTCATAAGAGTGGAGAAGTGGGAAAGAATCAGTTCTTTCTCTCCTTGATTTTGTACTATACTAGACAAATCAAAAAACTTCTAAGTTTTACAGGTGAAGAAAAGAGTAATGCTGCAGAAATTTCGTTATTACATTATAAATGTATGCTTTCTCACTTACTCACACACGTTCATAGTCCTAATAAGTATGCTTAAAGGTAGACTCAGTGTTACAGCTACATGGCAGTACTCCAGTGAAATCTAAGTTCTATTTATGACTAATTTCTATCAGCATTACGTAGTTTCACTTTATCTGGGGGAAAGGAGTAAGGAAAGTGGAAAGGAAAAGGGAAAGCAAGGGGAAAAACAAGAGGCAAGGCAAGGCAAATGGCAAGACAAAGCAAGGCAAAAGGCAAGGCAAGGTGAAAGGCAAGGCAAAGCAAGGCAAAGGCAAAAGGCAAAGTAAGGCAAAAGGCAGAAGACAAGGCAAGGCAAGACAAGGCAGGGAAAGGCAAGGCAAAAACAAGGCAAGGCAAGTTAGGGCAAGGCAATGGCAAAACACAAGGGAAGGGAAGGGAAGGGAAGGGAAGGGAAGGGAAGGGAAGGGAAGGGAAGGGGAGGGAAGGGGAGAGGGAAAAGGATAGGGAAGGGAAGGGAAGGGAAGGGAAGGGAAAGGAAGGGAAGGGAAGGGAAGGGAAGGGAAGGGAAGGGAAGGGAATAACAGAACCAACTGATTGCTGATTTTATCCCAGTAATATATGGGAATATCTGTCAAAATCAGTACAGATTGAACAAGACACACACAAGGAACCGATAACAATATAAAAAGCTTGTAGAGTATTTACAGTTCATAAGTAAAGAAGAAAAAAGATATTACTCTTGAAAGATACATTTGTGAAATAAATGAAGATTAAAGGACACTCAGTAAAACATGAATTTATTTTTCAATTAACTGGTTAACTTTTTTCAAGTCAATGGAAAGCCATTATCTATTTACTAACTTTATTTTCACTAAAAATATTTCTCCACATTGTCTGCATGGAAATGAACTCAATTCAGATTAACTATTATACTTTAAGTTGGTCATTTATATTCCATTTCTAAATTCCCTTGCCAAATCAATGCAGCTATGTTTTTGAGTATGATTTCTTGATTTTCTTCACATCTTGATAATGTACTTCTTACTTATGAAGAATTTATTTACCAAAGGTACAACAAATAAATAGGACATTCTACATAAAAATTAATCCTAGGTTGACTATTTGCTTCATCATGTCATTGAATGAATGTGGACAGGGAAAGCACTACTCAGTGTTAAATTTGAATAATGAGTAAGTCTAAAAGCTTCTAGAAAAACTTCAACAGCAGAACTTGTACATTGTTAAGTATCTATCAAACCAGCTAACTAGCTATATTCTTAATAGGTACTGATAGCATTACGAGGTATTGTTTGGGAACAGACTCTTGTTATTAGTTATAAAGACAAGAACATAAACATTTAACACAGGTCTCTGAAATTTCTTACACAGTTCTGCAGCACTCGCTCCTAAGAAGCAAAACCTACTCTTTCCAAATCTGGAAATAAACAAAATTAAAACTTTTGCCCACCACCATGCATGAAGATTGTGAAAATGCTGCAAATGTCAACAAAAATTCTTGTAACTTTTCTCACACAAGTTTTGTTTTCACCATCTGTGCATTACCACTAAAAATAAATTGAAACAGTTATGAAAGATAAAGGCTGAATCTTCTGCAGGGTTATCAGGATAGAAAGAATGAGCCCAGATAGCCAGAGTGTCGTAACATTTTCCTCTTTCGTATTTATGAAGTACTTTCAATTTGTTTCGTGAAGACTCGTCTTTTGTTTTCACAATTTACAATGTGTCTTTCTCAAAGAAATGTAATCTAAATCCTTATTATACTGTGAAAATACTTTTGGAAGTGATGAAATGCCTCTGAGAAATTGGAAATTCTGGAAACTTCACACACCATAGGATCAAGAGTTCTACCTATCCTGAGTAAAAGTTTCAGCTGCAGTATCTTTGAAGAACAATTTCGGGTTTGTTAATTTTTAAATTAATTAAAATTAATGTTAATGTTCTGTAGTGGGAAAAATAAAAAAATAACCATAAAATAATGCAAATTATTTTGTGGGGTTTTATTGGTTTTAGATATCCTTCCTCCTGAAAAAAAAAAAACCCACATTAAATGAGATATCTGCTTTATGTATCTTTCCAGTTCTGGGGAAAGCAGACCTGAAAAGGTTCACAGTGTTCAGAAAAGTTAGAAAAACCAGGAGTAGGCTATCACTTTACAAAAACCTCTTGGGGAAAAAAAAAAAGGTGGCATGTTGAAATCGTTCATAATTAGTCTTATTTAAAATTAACTTTTTTACAATCATTTTCACATCAAGCCATTGAAAATACATTATCCTAGTTACGAAGTGGTTTGGAAGTTCTCTTTTTGACTCATGTAACTGTGCCATTGATTTTATGCCTTACAGCCAGGAAAGGAATGCTCAACACATTTAACTGTTAGAGGACTCTGGAAAAAAGTTTGCATAGCATAGTATCTGCAGTGCTTGTTCTTAGGCACTGAGTCTAACAATGTGTTTACATACAGGTTGTATTTAGCTCCCAGTTATCTTTGTCCTGCAATTTTATACAATTGTCATTTTCACGTTTAAACCCATTTTTCTGTTTGTTATATGAAGGCACTTTTTTTTGTTGTGTTTTGTTTTTTTTAAATTTCTTATTTTTAGCCTACTGGTTTTCAGAGGATGAAAAGAGTAAGAGAACTTTGTAATCAAGGGAGAAAAGAGTAAGCCAAAACTAATTCTGATTTCTCTTTTTTAGTGTCAGAGCATAGCTTATCATGAGCTCTGTTTTACATGGCTTAATTGTTACAATCTGACAGTTCAGGCAAAACACATGAGATATATCTGTAGAGATTCATCAGTGTCTTTTGCATACACCAAACAGGAAGAACTATCAGGCGGAAGCTGAGAAAGATTTGGGGATTTTTTTTTCTGGCAGCACAAAGTGTTTGTTTTATAGTCATGGCACAAGCAGATTTCCTTAGACCACATAAAGCCAGGTAGACCCCCTGGAAAAAGTAAATACCTTTCTTACTTCTTTGCATGAAAAAGACTTCAGAACAGGTGTAAGAAAAGTAAGGAACATAGTAGATATAGCAGAGTGAGGAAGGGGAAGAACTAAGCACAAAGAATACAGGGGAACTTTTTTATTGTTTCATTCAACTCTATAACTAACTACACTTATTTAGCCTTTCTGTTCCATAAGTGGTAAAAACCAAAAATGAAAGGACTTGTTCTGGATGCATGCTTTAGAAACACATAAAATGTGACGGTTCTTGGCTTAAAAGGTTTATAGGAATAACGGGGCTCTCTGTGAAAAAACAGGAAACAAAACTCCTTATTTATCCTATGGGCATCTATCATGAATGTTACTAAACCTCACTGAGACTGTAATTAAAGGGGAAACATCAGTGCTGAAGATATGTCTAAGTTATTCAGAGTAGATATTTGGCTGGAAGATAAAAGAGCAGCAACTTGAAAGTAGCGCCAACAATAATCCTGTAAGTACTACTTCACTAAGATAGTAGTGACTTTTGGATGTAACAGACATGCATTTTTCAGTATCACTTTATGAAATAGAAAGATCAGTTTTGTATATTCTTGGCAGTTTTAGTTATGTAATTTGTAACAGATAAGATTGAAGGAGGAAATTACTGCATTTGCACTTGAATACACAGTCCACATACTCGGTAGTAAACGGAGAGTTGCTTACTCTTATAAGACCAAGTGAGATCTATGTCTCTGAAGGGAAGAATGAGAAATGGGAAATCTGGAAAGTGTAAATCAAAGTTAAAGTAGGTATCACTGGCATTTGTGCTTTCCTTTTCCCACCTGGAAAAGTTCATAGCAGTTTACAAAGAGACAGGCATAATTACTGTAGCAATAACTACATGTCCTGCATGTGTCTGACAAATGGAGGAAAAGACTGAAGAGAAAGAATTAATCTTTCAAATGATTAAATATATGTTAGAACTCTAAGACTATAATCAACTGGTTTGTCTTCAGCAGCAGCCACTGAATGGAACTACTAAAAGCACATGACAATTCTAGATGTTAAAAAAAAAGAGATGATAAAGACTTTGCAATTTATTTGGAATGAAAGCATTTACACATAGGAAAAAAAAAAAAAGCATTTCAAGAGCTCACACCATTAGTACAGAGAAAATCTTTAACAGCTTAAAAAAATTCCCATGTATTGAACAGTCATAGTCTCTATGTACTCTATTATGGTGGACAGTAAATGAATTTTCCTTTTAAATTCAGCTTTATCTTAGAAGATAATTATCATTGATTTGTTTCAATAACCTATCTATAGTATTAATCTTGTACCAAAAGAGTAAAATACAGAAAAATACATAATCTTCCTCAAATTAATTACTGACCATACACTAAAAATTCTATGTAACTGCTTATTCTGTATGCTTTATTACTTTTAATAACACAGATATTGTCCATTTTTGTCCTTTACAATAGTAGATTTTCCATTGACATAAAAAAGGAACATAGTAATAGCAATATCAAAAAGAGAACCGTAAGATACTTTACAAGATCTGATAAAGAAAATTACAGTAGTGAACATAAGAAGATCTAAATTTTAGGTATGTGTAAGAGATAGCTCTTCTTTTTTGGAAATGTCTGATAACATGACTTTGGGTAAGGATTTAAATATTGTCTAACATACAAGGTAAGGGACTGGTAAGAAGCAAAGCTGATTCACTTTCAGTGAAGCTTAGAGACAGGAGAGAATGTACTTCATCAAGTACTATAGAGATGAGATTTCAAAGGGAGACTCACATGAGCTCTCACCCGGAAATGATAAAATCATCTCTTCAGCCTCCATTTTCAACTTTCAGTAGTTAAAACAGTGGAGGGTAAATTGTATCTGGCCACATTTCTCAGTTACAGTAGTATCATTAGATTGGTCTAAGAATCAAAAGCCATGTTCCTAATATCCAGGCAGTTGTCATTAAGAAATTCTGTGTGTTTTTATCTCCTCACACCCTCCTCCTGGTATGAGCTCTCTGTTCTCTGGGATTAGGTGGTTTACTTAATTTCTGATGTGACCTAATCTCCTGCATCCAAGTTGAAATTTTCAGTATCCTTAGCTCAGGACCATTCACTCTTTTTACAAAGCCAAGTAATGTGTTTTACTGATGTTCAGTTTAAAGTAAGATACTAATGAATAGAAATAGAAGAGGGATGTATGGAGGCCATTCAGAAGAGATCAGCCATGTAAAGCATGACTTAAGCAGAGAAGTTAAAAAAATAATCCTACAAAAGCAACAGATGAAAGTTCTTAAAACAAAAAATTAAAGAGGTTGATGAAAATAAACTCTGCTTCCCTCATGAGGAAAAGATGTGAAGAATAAAAGACAGTTATCAACTTGCTAAGAGGAATATTTAAAAAAAATTCTAGGGATGAAAAACTGTAAGAGGAAGACAACAGGAAGATTTACATTGTCCAGCAGATCAATACAACCAAATGCTTATATCAGATGTTTTATTAATGACCCAGATGTTTTATTAATGACCCAAAAATTATTCTAAAAGTACTCCTTAAACGTATAACAACTTTAAAATACCCTTCAACTGTGTATTTGTGGCTCTACTTGTACACTTACTGGATCAAGACCAAGATCTTTTTTTTTTTGAAACTGTAAACATTTTCCATATTTCACCATATTAAGTGCAGTTTTTAAGACTATTAAAAAAAAAAAAAAAAGAGTTTTTAGTAAATCATTTATTGGGTTATGTTCACATCTTTTATTCTAACACAGAAAAAAATGAAATAAACATCATGTACTCTTAGATGGTGCAGAAATGGTAAAGTCTGTGCATAAACGTACTATTGAGTCAGTTCTACTCAAGATTAAACTTAGGCTTAGAAATCAATTTTCAAGTGTAATTTAGGTTACAGAAGACAATGATGAATAGTCATTTCATTTAGCTGATTCAGGAAAACACTTACTATATGCACATCCATACACTTCAATGCGCATTCCAATTCTGCCATTCGGATTCCAGTCCAAAGGCACAAAACGGAGAAATCTTGCTTTAATGGAATGCTGAAGCTTATAGTACACAACACTGTCTGCATTCATGTTTCCAGAAAAGGCCTAGAAGAAAATGAAAGAGAGATCAGCCACATCCATATTGAACGTAGGAATATATGGAAGTTTTGTTGATCTTTTCGATTTATACTCTCATCTGGCAAACAGTTAAGCACAGGAGTAAAATGTAATTGTTAGTGAATTCCATAGGAGCAACAGCTGAATTGACCTGTTTTATTCTTGTGGATCAAGTATTAAGACATCTGTAGAGTTAGCACTGACACTCTAAGAATTGAAAAATCTCACACCTTCTAAAATTTAAGTTAATTAAGCACTTCAAAAGCAAACATTCCTTTCACGAAATGTGTATAACATCCTGGTAATTCAGTGTAGTATACCAACTAATATTTTTTTCTCAGAGAACAGAGTGGGGACTGTGATTTCCTCTTACCGAAAGGTTAGATAAATGTCATTGCGAATCTGTATTTTAGATGCAGTTTGCTGAATCAAAAAAGTTCTTATATTGACAAAACATGATGTTGAAAGACTGGTTTCCAACTAAAGAACACAGAGTATAATAAAAGAAATTTTATTCAGAGTTCTGTTAAAAAAACCAAAAGATGTAGATTTCCAATTTTATTCCCACATGAGACAAAACTGGATAAAGTATTATCATAGAAACTATTCGGGGGGCAGTATTTAATTGATGAGACTACTTTCGCTTTTTGCTACATAAAGTAAACTTCAAGAGACATAAAGAAATTTAAAGAAGAACAGAGCTGTAATCATGAACTTCAGCATCCTAAAGACTGGAGAATAACTTCTGATTTTGTTGGTTACGTGTTCAGATGTTATGGGAGTTTTTTCTCATTGCCTGTTTGTGGTACATGAAGGAGAAAAATCTTTTTCAAACATTTTGGAAATATTTTCATAAGCAGAATTTAAAAGATCATACAGTTCTGGGTATGTGGGCAGCACTGTTTCTGTAGCTATAAGTTACAGATGTTGCAACTAGAGAAGCATATAGAAACCACCATCTTTTGGTATGTAGATTCTCTTTGCATAAGTTTTTGTAACACAGGTGAGCTTCATTGTGTTAATTATTTATCCTTCTATACGTAAATCTTTGCATGTTCTCTCCCCTCTACTAACTAAAATTTTAATAAAGTCTAACCTCTGAACATTCAATAAGAAGAAAAAAAAAAAGCAGCTGGTGAATTGTGTATGGGCTCATTACAGCTAACATATTCAGCTTGTAATAAGCAACAAAAGTTAGTGACTCTGAATGTCCACTCCGCTTTCAGCTTCATGCTTTATAATTTCACTATTACAGTGGGTGAAGGTAGAAACATGCTAAAACAAACACTGAAGAAGAGATACTATTTGGAGGGTGAGACCCTTCCAGACCTCTTGTCCCTTCAAATCCTTATTTGCAGTCTGTAACAAATTTAGCTTTCAATAGAAGTGCCAATTTGTTTGTTGACTGAACCATAGCCTAGTCTCCAGAAGTTTAAATACTGTAACCAAATGAAGGATTTAATTAAGATTTAAATTTTTTCCAAAATTGTTTTCAGAAGGCAGCCACCTCATGAAAATTGTGTTAAGTTTTGAGTACAGAATGCATATTGCTTGATTTTTTTTTTACTGCAGAGTATACTTAAACGATGTGGTTTAATTTATAATTAGGGGGTTTACTTCAGTAACAGTCTAAAAGTAATTCAAACTACTCTTCAAGCCATTCAGAATGGTCAGTTTAAAAATCAATGGTTTTAGCTGTCATTTTACAAAGCCTTTATCTGGGAAGAACACATTTTAAAGTGTATCAATTGAGTTGACTCTTAAATGGGTCTTTAATACTTGATTTTAAGTACTATGAAGGTTAAAACATGCAGTTTGGGGCTTTTTTCAGTTTTAAACCTTTTCACAAGAAAGAGAATGACAAGGCAATCAGACAGCTTTTCCCCAAGATTACATGTACTAAAGGTGTACCTGAAGCCTATGAAAGTAGTTTGTAGGCTTTTCAGGAGGAGATGCATATTCAATGTGACAGATAAACTCCTGTCGTTACAGTAGAACACAATCCAGCAATCATTTAAACCTGCAATTATAACCATTTAATGAGCTTCCTTCCTCTCACCCCTGCCTTCCTCAGACTGTTCAGATCACTTCATTCTTGTGTCAAATCACTTGAAAGGAAGATGTCATTATTCTAGATTATGCAGACTTCTCACAGCCTATGCAAGTATCTAATGGTTAAAAGACTCAATGTGACCCTGTTAATATGAATGTTACACATAGTAAGCATAGTTTGCATAAATATTAATAGGATTGGAAAGCTAACCCCTCCAATATAACTGCCTACTGATTCTTAGTTGATGTTCATACAGATGTTACTTTTTAATAGCATGAAGACATAACACCTTTCTCAAACAATGCAGTTTTTTAAGCATGGAAACACTGTATTCCAGTTTATCCTTAAACAGTAACAGAGGCACTGAGCAGCACAGAAGTTTTAATAACTCTTCAGGGCCTATTTTATTCCACAGTGGGGAAATACCCTGGGCTATACTGAAGCCTGAAATGAGGGCCTACTCTCAAACTTGTTTCAACACTCCTACTCAATTTCTAATCCTGTAGTTTCTTTACCTCAAGCTATTTTGAAGACAGAATTACAGGGTTCACTATGGCATCAGAAAGCACAAATGTATTCCAGACTGTATTAGTAAAGTAGAAGTGTGTAGAAGGACATCACCAAGCTCAAAACTACTGTGAAAGCAAGATTACATCAAGATAAATTAAAAAGGAAGATATTTATTTCCTCTATTTAGTAAGAAAATGTATGTTTAGAACAGATTTATGTCTAAAACTTTCTCAGCCAGAGTCTCCCACAGGTAAAACTGTGTATGAGACATGCTGAATGTACTAAGCCATACTTCAAATCACCTAGAAAAGATTTCACTTGTTTACAAATGTGACTTCTACTATATAATATGGTGTATATATACACTGTAAAACATACAATTGGACTAAATAATATTCAGTGTTTTTACAGGTTCTTAATGACTTCATTGCCTCAGTCTTCACTAGTAAATGCTCACACCACACCACCCAAGCCTTGGAAGGCCAACACAGGGACTGTGAGAATGAAGACCTGTCCTGGGTTCAGCTACAGCAGTCATTTTTTCTCCTTCTTAGTAGCTGGTGCAGTGCTGTGTTTTTGACTTTCAGTCTGGGAACAATGCTGATAACACCGATGTTTTTAGTTGTTGCTAAGTAATGGTTACTCTGACCAAGGACTTTCTCAGTCTCATGCTTTGCCAGAGAGGAGGGGAAGCCAGGAGGAAGCAGAGGCAGGACACCTGACCCAAACTGGCCAAAGGGGCATTCCATACCACAGCACGTCATGGCCAGTATATAAACTGGGGGGAGTTACCCGGAAGGCCCAGATCGCTGCTCGGGTGGGGCTGGGTATCGGTCGGCGGGTGGTGAGCGGTTGTGTCCTTTTCCCTTGTTATTCCCCTTATCATTATTATTGGTAGCAGTAGTGGTTTGTATTATACCTTAGTTACTGGAGAGCTGTTATCTCAACTCGTGGGAGTTACATTCCTTCGATTCTCCTCCCCATCCCCCCGGGAGCGGGCGGAGGAAGGAAAAGGTGGGGAGAGAGCGAGTGACTGCGTGGTTCCAAGTTGCCG
>NW_009928791.1:0-6309 GCF_000696875.1 Nestor notabilis
TCCATACTCTCCAGCCTGTCACTGACATAAAAGCAATTGTCAGAAGTGGGATTCGAACCCACGCCTCCAGGAGGAGACTGCGACCTGAACGCAGCGCCTTAGACCGCTCGGCCATTCTGACCCTGTCTTTTTTATCATGCACTATTCAGGTGACCCTAAAAAGCAGAACATCTTGGTGAGCTGAGGACTTGGTAAGCTGAGAAGAGTGAGCTTTCTCCCTTTGTATCTGTTGTACTTACCATATTTACCTTCATGCAAGTACAGCTCGTATGTTGGGAGGGGTTAAATTCTTCTAGCTTTGGTGATGCCTTTTAATATTTCACCTACTAATAGCAGAAAACAATAGGAACAGAGGTCTTACTTAAAATACGCCCTTTGCAGAGATACCTTCAAAACCAGTATAGTTACATGGACCAAGCCGAAAAAATAGTAAGGGGCATTGCACAGCTTGGTTTTCTCCTTTTCACAAAGAACATTCTTTTGCTTCTGCCTTCGCACTGCATGCACAGCAGCCATAACAGATGGATCAAGAGGTGTAAAGGTCTTGCCACCTTTCAGTGAACTGTTAATTAACAGCATATTCATGTTCTCAGTCAGACAAGCAGAAGAAAACCTTGTGAGTAGTGAAGTACTTTTCCATTTTGTCTGTTCTAGATGGGAAGGCACTTTCAAATGGCTAAGCAGAAGGCTAGCTTCTCATAGAGGTTTGAAACAGGGCAAAACCCCAGAGCTCTGAATTCACAGCAGGAGATCTTCATCTTACAGCCATTCTGTCCTGGCATCTTTTATGTGTAAACAGCAAGCACAAATTCTTAACTAAAACAAAACACTACACTGCATGCATAATTTCTCCCTTGGGGAGTGGAGAAAAGGGGACAAATTACATGTGACAGATGTTAGCTACATCACTTAACACTCTACTGAAAGGCATTCAGGATGTATCAGAAAGGTATAGTGTAATGTTGAGAAGTACCTGAACAAGCTCTCAATGAGAAAATTGACATACAAACCCTGAAGAGAACAACACTATTATGGTTATCCAGGTGCTGGTTCCCAGAGGAGTTTATTCAAGTCTGGCATATGCTTTTATTCAGGTCACTGCACTGTGTCATTGAGATAGGTTTTTGGATGGTATGAATGTAGGCTATGCTTAATTTAAAAATCCTCCTGATCCCAGGCCCTGTTTGGTAGAAGAAGCAGATTCAGTGAGAGATTAAGACATCTAAAGTGAGGCTTGTACTTCTATACCAGATGTGTAAATCCCCACTTTACTCAAATGAGATCTAATTAGTCATTGGAGTCTGGATAATGATACACATGAATGTAGATGTGTATTTTAGGGGTGCTTGCATTGTGCTCTAGGCTCCACCAATTAGGTGTGCTATTCAGATACCTAAAGATAGTCATATGGTGCCATCTGAGCTCCTCTAATACAACCTGTCTGCCCTACAGATGCTGTTACAGTCATATACGTACAAACTCCATTAAACCCTTAGTCAAACCTACCAGTCCCAAAGGGATGTTTAAACAACTGAATAAGACCCTGGCTGCCCACTGGCTGTAACAGCAACAGGTTCTTTGCACATGTGTCAGCATCCTCCCACAGACATCTACATGTAAGTGCCTTGAGTAAGAAATGAATCATACCTCTTCTTTCCCTGTACCAAGTTAAGACACAGACACACCTTTGTACCATGGTTTCCTTACGCTTCTGGTTTCCATCAAATAAAATATGGGCCTACAGAATGGGAGAGGAGCACTGCTAAGGGACGGGAGGTGTCCAATTTGCCTGACAGTAGGGACCAAGATGAGTAGGTGCCAAAGTAGATTACACAGGGTAGGAGAGAAAAAACAAGCAAATATGATGAGGAAAAAGCCTGAGAGTGCCTCAACAAAGGAGCCATCACATGGTTAAAAGAAAGAAGTGATCTATAAGCTGATAACAGTCTATTATGTCTACATTAGTGTTTCTTGATAAATACTTCTTGAGTCTTAATGTACACGTTGCACACAGTGTGTGCTTTGCCTGCTTTTTTTACGTTTTACCCAATGTACTTATGTGACTTAACATGTGTTTCAGCTGTGCATATACTACAAACTATTATTAATACATACCTTATTTAGTGAGTTAAATTCAGTAATACATACCTTGCATGGCTTTCTTACAGTAGGTAGAAAACATATGGATTGAATGTTTTAATTGTCACCATGACTGGTGGGAGAAGTAATATTGAATAACTTTGACTACTTTGGTTTAGGACAGGGGTCATCAACGCAATGTCTATGAACTGCATAAAGCCCACAGGGGCAAAGCAAACCTGTTGTGGCCTGTTCTGTTCTCACCAGCTGACTGATACAAAAAAGGTGGATAGGAGTGGATTTCATGAATCACACTGGTGGTGCCAGTTTGGCTGTATTCTTTCTGTATTTCCTTGGCTCATGTGCAGCAGGGCTAATTCTTCCCAGAATTGTCCAAACTACATTGTAGGAGCAGTACTGTTGGTCAGGTTAAATCTTGTGCAGTGTAAGTGTAAGGTGATGGGGCAGAGGAATTGCTGATACTATGGTTCTCTCTCACACTGATGATTGTTTGTCCAGAAAAGTTGAAAATGTTTCTTGGGTGGTTAAAGCAGAGTAGTCATTTCTGTCTGTAGATTTCTCAAATAGCAAGTGACTGTTGCTTGACTCTAACTCTCTGTACTGTGATGTTCTTCTCTGAAAAACTAATAGTATCATTCTACTCTCTCTCAGGGCTGTGATCATCATTTTGAAGTCCAATTTAGAAAAAGGCTCCAAACCTCATCTGGCTTTTCCTGAGCATTTCTCTACGTTAGCCATTGTGGTTTTCTATTTAAAATGAGCTGGTTTCTTCTCCTTGTTTCTCTTTCTAGATGGGCAATTACTGACTGTGTGTACTTGAGAAGTAGCAAAACTGTCTTATCTAAAAATTGTTGCCTATATTGCAGTGAATATTTTTCCCCTTTATAATACTAGCTGCCCTATGAAATAATAGCTGATTTGAAATGACCCTTTTAATATGACTAAATCCTCATGCTGACTTCAGACACCATATTTCAAGGGAAGAGAGCAGCGTATTTGAACTATTGCCAATCTGTTTTAAGTGTGGGAGCAACTAGTATCTCCACTGGACTTGACTGTGCATTCTTCTTTTGGGTTTCACAGAAAGCTTCTACTTTTTGCTTACTCTTTACTAAGAGTCTGTTTTGATTTCTTCAGGTGAACTGAAGTGGAACGACAATAGTAGGGGAGTATCTGCCGGCAGCTCATAAAGCAGATTATGTTTGAAACCTGCTTCTGTCTGATGTTTCCCTTCTTTGTAAGCATGGAGATGATGAATCTATTCCACCATGTCAAAGCAAGGCTTTAGTGGTATCAGCAGCGAAAAATGTGATCAGGAAAAAAATAGGAAGTCACTGACTGGAGAATAAAGGGCTAAAAGGCTTAGGTATGTTTGAATCATTTCCACTAATAAAGATCCTAACTACTTCTCCCCAATACAGGTGATTCACTGCCACTCGACTTTTCAGCACCATTAATGCCCAGTTTAAAATATCTACGAGATGGATTACTCTACTAAATACAGTACTGGGTTTATGGTCAGCATTTAGTGGAAAGCTTCTTTCTCCTATAAATCATGCTATGAATATTGGTTGTGGTACCTTCTACTTCCCTAAAGGTTTGATGAGGCTTTAAAAAGCTAAAAAGTACTGACTCTGTTTTGGTGGGAAAGATCCTTTCCCAGAAACTAATCTGAGGAACATCTCTAATATATGCCAGTTCAGTGTTTATATAGTTAAGAATGACTTTATAACAATGAGCTGCCAGTCCAGACCAATTTATTACATGCTATACAAGTGTTAAACTGCTTTAAATCAATAGTTAAGAAGACAGGAGAGTGTTTGGGTGTAATAAGTCATCATTTTAATGAAATATAGATTATTCCAAGACTATTAAACAAGTGGTTGGTGTCAGGAAAATTGTTCACTTTTTCAATGCTAAACAAAACCATCTGTTTTAATGGACTAAAATCAATAAGCAGCTGAGACCTGCCATGTAGTTTGAATGTCTAAGTAAATGTATAGTTAGAACTGCCCATTGACAAGTAGATGGGTTTCTGATTGCATGTCCTGGTTACTGAATCTGGTTTAAAGGAAGTGTTTTATGGGAAGCTGAAAAACTGGAAGAAGCAGAAAAAAAAGTTTTAAGTTGGCCACTTGTTTTGCTTGACAGACACTTTCTAATCCATTTTTGGTATATGTTTTCCACACCGTATAGATATTGGGGGCTGTGGATAATTCAGGAGTGGGTAAACTTGCAATTTAGCAGCTGAATTGAAGGAAACTTTGAGAGCCCCAAGGAAGAAGTAATTTAGAAAGTTGCCTCAGGTTACAAATAATTGGTTTTCAATAATGAGCACAGTTTTACTCAATGTTTTCAGGATTATTTTAAAGAAAGACAAAAAAGCCCTATAGCAGAGCTGCAAACTCGTCTTCCATCATCAAAGAAAATAAAGTCCATTCACCATAAGGATGAAACCAAAGCCCCTTACTCTGTGAAAATACCTGTTCTTTGGACAAGAACTCAGACAGCCATAGTGCTAAAGCAGGCTGGAAAACCCAGGGTGAAGTCTCTGTTTTAAAAATAGGCCTTATACTTAGGGAGATTTGTGGTGGAGGCTTCTAAGCACTTTGATATTTTATATTTTCAATTGAATTTCTCTGCCTTCCTCTCTTTATAGAGTAATTAAAAATTCACTTAGGTAAAGAGAGAATTATTTTATAATACGGAATTTAGGGCATTCAGCTAGAATGCAGGAGACTTTGATCTGAGTCATATTAAGCAGCAACTTGAAATGAAGTCTCTCATAGCTGAATACACTGGCACTTGGGCAGTTAGTTAATCATAAGACTTCACTGCTTTGATAATTTCTATCATGAGGCTGAGAAAATTCCCATCAATTTCCAGCACTGGCTTCTCTTCATCAAATTTCCACTTGGAAAAACCTGAATTCAGTGAAAGCCAAACTCCAGATTTCTCATCTTAGTCTAGTTACGGTTCACCAAATCACACCCCATCCTGTTTCTTTCACCACCAGCTTCTGTGGACACTGCCTGATAGTAATGCATGTTCCCTAAGTCTCAGAGTTGCTGTCACTGGGCAAACAGCAACTCCTGAAGGTACACAACTGAAAAATGCCTAAAAAGAAGACATTAGGCAAACATCCAAACTTGGCCCATCAATTTTGTGTTCATAATACAATAGAGCATTAACTAATGAATTGTGTTAGGTTCTGTTTGTAGCTCGTTGTCTATGAACACAGTTCAAAAGCAGTCCCTTACTTGAAAGAAAACTAAGACATTTATAAAATATGCTTGAAGGCAAACACCCTGAGTTTTGAGACAATTGTTGGTAGCTAAAGGTACCTGTCTTACAACTCCCTTGCTTAAATGTAGACATCTAGTGTCATTTAATATGTCCTAAAATACTCCACCCCACCACCCAGTCACAGATGCAGGAATAATAATTCTCAATAGGAAGTGTATTCCTTAATCTAGTGCAAACAATGAGTGGACATTTGTCCTGGGTTCAGCTACAGCAGTCATTTTTTCTCCTTCTCAGTAGCTGGTGCAGTGCTGTGGTTTTGACTTTCCGTCTGGGTACAACGCTGATAACACCGATGTTTTTAGTTGTTGCTCAGTGATGTTTACTGACCAAGGACTTTTCTCAGTCTCATGCTCTGCCAGGGAGGAGGGGAAGCCGGGAGGAAGCAGAGACAGGACACCTGACCCAAACTGGCCAAAGGGGTATTCCATACCACAGCACGTCATGCCCAGTATATAAACTGGGGGGAGTTACCCGGAAGGCCCAGATCGCTGCTCGGGTCGGGCTGGGTATCGGTCGGCGGGTGGTGAGCGGTTGTGTCCTCTCCCCTTGTTATTCCTCTTATCATTATTATTGGTAGCAGCAGTGGTTTGTATTATACCTTAGTTACTGGAGAGCTGTTATCTCAACCCGTGGGAGTTACATTCCTCTGATTCTCCTCCCCATCCCTCCAGGTGTGGGACAGGGAAGAACACGGGAGAGTGAGCAAGCAGAAGTTGGGGGGAGTGTACGAGAGGCTGCGTGGTTCTGAGTTGCCAGCTGGGCTTGAACCACGACAACAGTGTAACACTGCTTTTGTAAGCAAACATGGAAAGGTCTCTGTAAAGTCCAACTGGCATGTTTAAGAAATCACATTAAATGAACAGTTCCAGAAAAGTCAGGAAGACATCACCTTCCATAACACTA
>NW_009928791.1:6340-32433 GCF_000696875.1 Nestor notabilis
TTTCAAGTTAGTGCTGAAATGAATATAAAGCAGTACAGGAACACATAGCCAAACAGCTCTTATCTTTCTTCTTCCTAATTTTTTCCTTTCCATAATATATCACTATATTTTTAAATAAGCCCAGCAGGTAGGAAGATCCTAAACCATTTCACATGATATTATTTGTCCCTGCATTACAGCATGTATCTTTTATATGATTTCTTTCTGGGCATAGCCATGCTGCTTTCTGAAAGATGAGTTAAAGATCCTTTGGAAGAAGTCCTAATGACTGTCTTAAGTAAATGCTTTACACAGAGATGTATGCAGATAGATTCTACTTTTTCTTTACATGTAACTCTGAGACATCCTTATCCTGCAACATGGATTTTTTCCCCCCTTCTGATACAGATTTTTTCTCTCATTAAAGGCATTTCACTTAAATCTGATTGCCTTCAGCAATAATGACATGTTGAAAAAAGATAAATAATCAAAATACATTGCTCAAATTTCATATGTCAGTAGGTACAGATTGAATACAGGAGTCAAAGTTGTGCTAGGTGTTTGTGTAGAGAGTAAAGATAAAGCTTCTTCTATGATCTTCCATTCTTAAGGACCAAGCAAAGACTTCTGTTAGAGGACAAAGCTGATAGTAAGGGCATACACAGCCAGCTGGGAAAGGTAACTGAAGAACCCTGGTGTCCTTTCAGCTGCAAGAAGATAATCTGCTGCAGGGTATGCGAGCTGAAATTTGTTCTTTGAAAATGACATCTTCTCCCTGTGTGTTTTCTTGCTGAAGCTCTGTGCTCTGAACCAAACTGTATCAGATGTTTTGAATAAGAATGGACTGATTAGTGTAGTCAGTCTTTCCTTATTCTTCTGCTTTGCTGGAGAAAATGAGGGCAAATTCTTGTCTTACAGTTGTCATCAATTACTAGTTTCTTCACAGAGTTCTAAGAATAATATTCTTTTGTCCAGCAGAACAGTATTTTGGCAGCTAGCTGTTCTTTCCTTTCACATGTTTGAAACAACATGCTTTACTTCAGTTAACTGAGATGAAATATGAAGTTAAAACTATTAAGGACATAACTTTAATGAGTATTTTCCCTTTTCATTGTCTGTGCATCACATACTTCCAATTTACTTAAAAAACTCAAACAACAACACGCAAACAAAAAGACTTTCTTTCCTCGTGTATGGCTTTTTCTTTTTTAACCCTCATGTCCAGACTTGTATTGCTGATAAAACAGGTTAGAACAAAGAGTCTATGAACAGTGCGGAGTAAAACTCATCTAAAGGAACATCGTGGAATTTGGGAACTGCTGCACTGAATCAGCACTGGAAAAACCTTTCTGGTTCCCAAACAAAACAGGGTTTATTCATATATTTAGACCCATAGATCTGGATTCATATGCTTTTGTTGTGTATTTTCTGTTGCCTTCTTAGCCTGTGCCTCTTAGATACTCAGCTGAAGATGTAAGAAATCATTTTTCATCCCACTGTTTCATTTCAAGTAAGAGCTACCCTGAACTCCCAGATTAATCTTGGTCCAAATCTGAAGTAAGCCTTCTCACAACAGTTGGGATAGATATTTTTAGTCTTTGACTGTTTCTGCTGGTTTGTAACCTGAAAATCAAGCAGGGAACTAGCCGTTTATTCTGAGTGATCTGTCCTATTGAACTAGATGCAACTCCTTACACAATAAATTACTTCTTTCTGTGTCCAAGGGTAATTTATTAACTTATAGTCTTTCCTCAAGGCAAAGATAATAAAATAAAAAGAAGACACACAAAACTGATGAGGAAAGCCTTGGTTGTTTAATGGAATCACAGAATAGTTTGGGTTGAAAGGGACATTTAAAGGTTATCTAGTGCCCCCCCCTGCAATGAGCAGGAAGGAACATCTTAAACTAGATCAGGTTTCTCAGAGTCCCATCTAACCTGGCCTTGAATGTTTCCAGCGATAAGACACCTACCACCTCTCTGGGCCACCTGTTCCAGTGTTGCACCACCATCATTGTAAAAAATTTCTTCCTCGTGTCCAATCTAATCTACCCTATTTTGGTTTAATTACCCCTTGTCCTATCTCAATGGGCTCTACTAAAAAAGTCTGTTCCCGTCTTCATAATAATACTTCAGGTACTGAAAGACTGCAGTAAGTTCTCCCTGGAGCTTGTTTTTTTCCCAGGCTGAACTAACTCCAACTCTTTCAGCCTTTCCTCATAGGAGAGGTGCTTCAGCCCTCTGACCATTTTTGTGGCCCTCCTCATACTCCCTCCAACAGGTCCATGTCTTTTCTGTGCTGAGGATGCCAGAGCTGGACACAGTACTCCTGGAGGGGTCTCATAAGACTGGAGTAATGGGGCAGAATCACTTCCCTCAACTACCATGCTTCTATCTATCTCCAGCAGTTATGATTCACTGTAAAGCAGGACAAGGACTACTACTGTTCCTCACTCATAAGGTAATGATAAATACTCACTCTTGAATACACTGCAGTGTGTAATGGCTCTACCTTTATCATGTGTTAACTGTTGCACTGTTGCTTTGGACCACTGCGAGCATGAAACTTTGGTTTCACCAGAGCTAACTCCAGTTTCCATACAAAAATAAAGAAATATATAGCCCAAAAGAAACAAGAAAACAAATGGGTAGCCATACTTCCTCTCTTGAAGAAAGAAGGACCCTTTCACCCTGCCTTCCATGGTAGTGGTTCCCTTGAGAAAGTTTAGTTCAGGCTAGAAAATACCTTGAAAAATACTGGAAAAGCCACAAGTAGATACCCTTGTGGGTTGTGCATTAGAGGCTGTGATTTGTGACAAATGGGAACAGATAAAAATGAGGGAAACTTGAAGCTTGTGTAGACATTAGTCTACTCTCTTTCAGTTTAAAGCTGTTACCTACTTGCCTATCACTACTTGCTCTTACAAAAAGTCACTCTTCTTCCTGAAGTCCGTGCCTCAAGAAGTCCTTGAATCCAAGATTGTATCCTTATAAGATTAAATACAGATGCCATCTCTTCTTTTTTTTGCACATTGTTCTGCTCTGGAAGTTCATCAGTAATGGAGCTCTGAGCTGTCTTTCTATCAGCACTCTCCCTAAATGTCTATGAAACTCTCAGCATCTCATGAAAGGTTACTATCTGCCTAAGGAAGACCCCTACGACTTTCACTGTGTTTCAGTAGGTTTCAGAACACGGGGACAAAGTGCAGCCTCTGCTTTTACACCATAGCTTTTTGGTGCCAGAACAGTGTTTCAATTAACTCCTCTAAAATAGCAGGATGTGAGTCCATTATATCCATTTTAGTTGCTAGGCTTACTTTTTAGCAATACATTGGTATATGTGATGAATGAGCATGTTAAGAAGAGATAGATTTTCAGATAAGACTACATTTTAGCTCTCAGTATGAGGGAAGATAATTTAAATTCTATGATGCATGAATCAGTGCACGAGAAGCATACAAATGATGAGAAAATTGGGTCAGTTTTCCACCCTCAGACCAAGTTAAGCACTTAGACAAAGATGTATGTGAACAAATTGTTTAGTAACATTCGTTGTTCTGAAGGGCCTGCTTCATCATTTCATTGTGCCACCTTTGTCCTGGGACATCTGCTGAAACTGCAGTTTCAGAGATGTTCCTGCTGTAAAAGCTTATAACGCACAACATGAGAGATAAAAAAGAACAAGAGGAAGCAGGAAATGAGAGAGAATTATGTAGGTTAAAAAGTGTACATATAAGATGTTAAAAACCACAGAGGTAAGTCCTAATTCCTCACAGTGTGGTTGGAAAGCAGATACAGGCTCCACAAAATAGGTAAATGATAACGATTTTATTTGAAACAGTTTTGCAAGCTCTGGAGAGAAATATGGCCCAGACTGTGCCTGTTTTAAGGAGCAAACGGCCTGCATGTACCTCTGGCTGGGAAACCATTGTACGATAGAAGAGAATAGAACAAGATCAAATTTTTCAATTCTTTGAAAATATTTTTCATTTAATAAATCTAAACTCAGTGTCATTTTTCAGATATGCTCAATGTTGGCTGAAATAATTGAGAGGAGAGAGAGAAGATGAGAAACAAAAGGAGGAAAGAGAGGGATTGGAAAAAGAGGAGAGAGAGGGGAAGAGAGGAGAGAGGTGTTCGACCCCAAAAGGGCTCATCTTAGCAATTCAGAATACCAGGGCATTTCATCTTACCTGTATACAGACAGTAAATCAACACTTCTTTTATTGTCTTTTGGAGCTTGGTGGCATGTGAATGTAAATCTGTATTACTCTCATTCTTTACTAAAGTAACCTTCATGGTACAAAGAATGACTGGTTTCACATATACTTTGTGTCCTTATATGCATTTCAGTACATTAATTAATTGATTTTTAATAAAATGCACCAGCTTTTCAGAGGCTTCAGAACTTGGTTCCGTTTCACTGACAGTATCTTTGGCCTTGAACAGAAAAATATTCCACTAGATTCAGATGTAATCAAGTAAGATAATGGACATTCGTCTTGTAAGTCTTGTGCAATAGGTTTAAAATACGTATTTTGAATGTTCTCTCTTTGGCAGGGTGGGATTTTCACTGGTAAGAAGTTAATTATTGACAAAAGTAAAACACTATTATGTTTGCTTTAAACTTTCAAACACTTTTTTTCTTTGCCTAAGAGTACTGATCACTGTAGTAAAGAAATAACCAATACTTAATGATATTATCTGAAAGCACAATACCAGTAAAAAAAAAATAGCGTTGAAATAGGTACTTATTATAGTACAGACTGTCTCCATTTTGCATATGGCAGACAATAAAGATGTTTTTGTACAGAGCCTTGCACACAAAGATCTTCGTCTTGTTCACAGTTGCTATTTAATCAATAATGCATGGATATAATAATGTTCTACAGCTCAGTTTAACCTTTTGCAATCTCTGTTTGTGAAGAACTAAAATTAATTGAACCACTCATAATTAGTGTTATCTATAATTTCATTCCCTGTCTCTTTAGCAAATTGTAAGTGAACCTGTCTTATTTTATTTCAATAAATGATTAGAATACAAGAATAATTTAGCCAGATCATTTTCATCCTAATTTGCACATCTGAGTATTTACTGTTCGTGTTGTGGTTTTAGTTGTCAGTTACATGAATTTGTTCTCTGCTTTTTGACTGCATAACTGAAATTCATGAAAGAGAATAATAACAAATAAATGCATAATGGATAACATGAATTGGATGCACATTTTGGCAAAGTGCAATAAGAGCTAAAATGCATTAATTTTCAAACCTGTAGACTTGTTAATAATAAATCAAGTGTCTTGATAAACACGAAAAGCTAATCACCAACAACAGACAGCTATAATACAACACCTGAACTAAGAAGTCCTTTAATTTCTTAAAATGACTGCTGGTTTTTATGTTTTGAAATATTTTAACATTCTTGCAGCTTCAGAGAAATACAGTCCATGAGTAACATTTGTAAACATTTCAATTCTCCTGTTGAAGGAGTCTATAAAATTAATAATATCACCTTTCAGCAGTGCATGTGAGGATTAACACATGAAATATGTTATGACACAGCCTGTCTTCTCAAGAGTAGCCATTTCCAGATAACTATTCACATAGCCTGTGTTAGAAAAAACTGCCTTAGCAGATGGGAATATCAATCTGCAAAATGCCCATTTCTTTACTGACTACAGTAAAGGATCCAGCTAACTACCTCAGATAGATACAGATGTCTGCAGTCAGGTAGATTAGTAAATATAGGACATATGAATGTTATTCCTTTTGTTCTGGAAAATCATTTCACAAGATTTCCCTGACTGATACTTGCTCTGTTATGAGTCAGGCAATTCAATAACAGACTTCGATGACCAAAGAATCATTATCAGAAGGAGGCAGGAGCCAGGCTCCACAGTCCTTAGAAACAGAAGGACTGGCAAGCTTGCAAATTTGCCGACAATCTGTAGACTTAACCCTGAGTGTTAAGAGCATCCTCAAGGTGATTGTCTGTGTGTGAATAGGATAAGCAGAGAGGATTTGCAAGAAATATTGAATACAAGGGAATAACAGGGGAAAAAAAAAAAGGCTTAAGAAAGATTTTCTGATATAACTTCATTCCTCTGAGTGCCCTATTTCACCTACAGTAGGAATATTGGGTTGGTGGGGAGCCAGACATAATGTATATGAGATAAGTTATTCCTTTTCTGTGTTCCTACTGACCTTCTGTCTGACTCATAGGTAGCTTACAGGGATCTATCTTCCATGCTGTTGCTGGAAGGAGTTGGGAAATTGTATCCGCAAACGAACTGGCAGAGTGGAATTCTTTAGAAAGAGTAGGAAAGAGCCTTAATTTCCAGGGAGAAATTGTCTTCAGCAAACTTTGCAACTTATATTTGAATAATGTTTTGGCAAAACTCAGATGTGAGATCTCTCTCTGATGTTTATCTGCTTGTGAAATGTGGTTTTCAGGTAACTCCAACTTATCAAAAGTATTCTGTATTTTTTCAAGGTATGAACCTTGTATGTAAGACAAACATGTATGTAAGACAAACAGGTTTGCCTTTGACATTTGCTAACTCAGCACAAGAGGTTTCATTTTCCAGTGAATCGAAGACTCCTGCCTAGAATTCCAGTGTGCTGTCCATGTTCTCATAGGTGATGTTGAAGAAGTAAAACACTTTTTAACTCCCTGAATCCCCCTGTTGTCCCTACACTGTTCAGCAGAAGTCCAGCTATGAGGAAACAGCAATAAAAAGTATCTCTATAACTGCATTTCTTAATGCTGGTTAGGTTAAGTTATGGATAGCAGCATTGTAATCAGAATTGTTTTCTGCCACGGGTAAATGAATGTAAGTAAAAATAGCTGAAATAAATGAGTTTTTAATTTAAATTACTTTTAACTTAAGAGAAATTGAAAAAATAACCTCAAACAATAACAACCAGAAAGAAAACAGGAAATAAAAATAACAGTAATCCAACAACAGGCTTTGACAGAGGCACTTTAAAGCGTGCTTTTGCGTGCCTCTCAGGAGTAATTTTAGAGCAGACTTCTCCCCTGAGAGGTGAAATGTGCTGGAGTACAACGTGTACCTTATTTCCACATTCTGTCAAGGTTTGTAATTTAGTGTGTCATAGATAATTGAAGAAAATCTGTAGATGGTAATGAATTTTATTTAAGGAGAATTTAATCTGGTACTCTGTGAATAGCACAATTTTATAAATGGTTAAATAGCATAACCCTGACATGGTCTTACAAAAAAAACAATGCAAATATCAGAAAAGAAAACAAAAATCAATGAATGATCTTACAGCAAGCTGATTAATGAATATCAAGTATCTTAAATACAAAATTAAATACTATTATTTCTCCTTGCAGAGCAATGTTAGCTTATATCTCTTCTGACACAGTGTAAACTATTTTCTGCTTTCCAGGGAAAGCTGTTACTGTTTGAAATTGCAATAACATTTTAACATACTAATGTAATCATTGTAAGTAAATGTTAAGAGTCCCTTGTCAGGGCTTTACAACCAAATCTAAGCAAGATACTTGAAGTTCTTATGACGTTTCCATCTGAACTGGGATGCTACTACTTCCTGAACTGCTGTAGTATAACAAATGACTTCAGGGAGTTGAAGAATACTGAGGAAGAGGGCAGAGAGCAAGATCCTTCCTCAGTTTTATAATCCTCTCATTGTCAACCTTTCATTAGCTCAAAAGTGACATAGGCTGCCTTGTTAATTCTTTTGGTTCCTGGGTGTGATCTGCACTGACAAATGCTATAGCACTGTAATTCTCCTTAGCTTAGTACTTACACTGTCTTTTTCTAGTGAAATGTTCTCAGTGAAGCTTTAAAATGTGGATTTTCAGTTAGTCTTTTAATTCAGTCAGTTTTCTGAGATACTGCTTTGGCTTCATTGACTTTTAACAGGAGTGAAATTGTATTTGTAGTAAGTTTGGACACCCCTTATTATTCATCTGAAAGGTTTTCTATAATCAGTATAGGCTTTCCAGACTTAAACGATCCTTAATGGGTGGGTTTGCATTTAGGTAGCAGGAGACATGGGCATTTTTTCTTTAATGATAGACATCTCTGTGTTTCAGCTCATGAGGAAGACCCAGAAAAGCAAAAGGTTCCAGCATTTACATCATTCAGGTGGGAATGAATTGTTAAATTGAGAAATACAAACAATGGAATACCAGCTTAGATTTCCCAAGGACTTTAAACTTTCCAGTCTTCCCACTGTTGATTAAAGTTGACGAATACAACGCAGGACCTTTTGAGAAAGGAATTACTATCTATTTTCTGCATTCATATTGTTTAGTGCTGATAGTTCTGGATCTCAGAAGAGATAATGTCAAATGCAAAGGTACAAGGAAAAATCATGTAAAAGAAATACCCACAGTTATACAGAATAGTTACCATTCAAGGAGCAGTATAGACTTCAGTTTGGAAGAGGCAAATGATAACTGTGAATGCTGCAAAAAAAGTGTGTACACTATAGCGTGACTATGAGAGTACCGAGACAAACTGTGAACATGACAGGAAACCTGTCAAAGAGAAAATAACTAAAGCAGAACCCACAGTAAGACTCTGCAGAGGCAAAAATTCAACTAGTGATTAAGCACTTTGATGAAGGAAGATTCACAAAGAGATATGAAGCACAAAACAATGAATATACAGGCTAAGAAAATTGGGGCTGTTCAGCCTGGAGTAGAGAAGCTGTGTGGAGACCTACTGGAGAGGGTCCAGCATAGCATCTTCCTTATGAGGAGAGATGGCTTTAGCTGGGCCTGTTTAGTCTGGAGAATAGCAGACTGAGACGGGATCCCATCAGTGCATATAAATAACTCAAAGGTGGGTGCCAGGAGGATGGTACCAGACTCTTTTCAGTGGTGCCCAGCATCAGGATGAGGAGCAGTGGCCATAAACTGAAACACAAGTTTCACCTTAGCATGAGGAAGAACTTCTTTCCATTGAGGGTGACAGAGCCCTGGAACAGGCTGCCCAGGTGGGTTGTGGAGTCTCCCTCTCTAAAGACATTCCAAACCCACCTCAACACGTTCCTGTTCCTGTTCTAGGTGACCCTGCCTTGGTAGGGAGGTTGGACTAGATGATCTCCAGAGGTCCCTTCCAACCCTAATTGGGATTCTGTGATTCTGTGACCTTACAGCAGCCTTCCAGTACCTGAAGGGGGCCTACAAGGATGCTGGAGAGGGACTCTTCATCAGGGACTGCAGTGATAGGACAAGAGGTGATGGGTTCAAACTTAAACAGGAGACATTTAGGCTGGTTATAAGGAAGAAGTTCTTTACTCTGAGGGTGATGAGGCACTGACACAGGATGCCCAGAGAAGCTGTGGTTGCCCCATCCCTTGCAGTTTTCAAGGCCAGGTTGGAAGGGGCTTTGAGCAACCTGGTCTAGTGGAAGGGGTTCCTGCCCATGGCAGGGGATTGGAACTAGATGACCTTAAGATCCTTTCCAACCCAAACAATTCTATGGTTCTATATGCACTCCAGCTCCAGAGCACCCTCTGTTAAACAAATTGGCAGATATCTGGAGATGAGCGTCGTTCTTTTTTTCCCCTTGTTCATTTCCCATATTCAGTCTCTAGCTGTATAATACATCCCACTATCAGATGCTAAGGTACTGATCTACAAAGAGTTTAGTCTAGCTCATTACATGATCCTCTGTGTTATTAACCAGCAGTGCTATACCTCAAAACAGTCATCCCTATGCCTGTTTTATTTAAGGTGTTTGATCAAATTGAAATGTGTTTGGAACACCTGTGGATTTTGTCTATGTGATAAATGGAGCATCATCTACTTCTTTAAAGATCCTGGCAGACAGGAACAATGCTCCATCATTCAGCAGCTGTGTTCCAAAAACAAGTTGTCTAGGACGTAAGAAATCTGCCTCTCTGACTCTCTGAGTGGTGTGGAAACCTCAGATCTGAAGCAAGAGGAAATGCCATCACCACCAAGCTATAGGCTACTCTGTTGCGGAAGAGATTAAATGAGCCTCTTTTTCCTACAAGTTTCTCTAATTTGGCATTCTTCTATACCTTCTGTACTCAGAGCAAAGTCTTACCCACAGACATAAGTTAATAGCCCAGTGGTCAAGCTGCTGATCACATGGAGCTTGCTGGGTCTATTTCAAGCATTGCTAATATACTTTAGTCAGTAGCTGATTAATGTTAAGTAAGTGATCATTACATTGAACACAGGATTGAATCCCTTAGGATAGCCTTGAATGTGTTGATTAAGATACTCTTCATGAAAGGTTTGATTTGAATACTCTGACAAGGAGGAAGATGCTCTGAATGCTTAGAAACTCAGCTGGCTACTATCAGAAAACTGTTCTGGGTTCTGAAACCTGATAAGAGGATGCTTCCTGGTTTGATACTTAGATGACAAAAACTAGAAACTTCCTGGAATGTATTTGATTAGCCTGAACATCACCTTCCATGTAATAAACTAAAATAACAAATTCCTGATATGATATTCTGCTGCCGTTATGGGAGAGGAAATTACAGATATCTCAACTTCTTAAGATATGAGCTAGTTCATAATTAATATTAGAAGAAAAAAATAGTAATCTTACTGGGTCTGCTCTCTAGCAGTACTGAAGACTCTTCCCTACAGATTTTATGGATTCAGTGAATCTGTTCTATCTCAGACTTGCAGTGCATTCATATCACTATAATTGCAATGTGTTTAGTATAGCTGTTATTTACCTATTTATTTACCTGGAATGCAAAGGAGATCATAAAAACACACCGTATTTCCAAAAATTCCCCTTAATTTCTGCCAACACTTCCTTTAATTTTAATTCCATTTCATTTTATTGTCTCTTTAAAGGAGGATGTGCTTTTTCTTCGTATGCTCTTTCACTTTAATTTAGGGCATAGTGGAGGAAAACATTCATCTATAAAAAAAATCCCCACAACCCTGATCTAATTGTTTCTGTCCAGCTCTACTACTGCTATTGACTATTGTGAATACCAGACATAATTATGACTCTAATTAAAATTTTAAATAAATAAGCACTCTCTATAAAAAGTCATTATAATAATATGATTTTACTGAAGCAGGGCAAATACACAGAGCACTAAGTCTTTGCATGAATTATACATGAGACTTTATGGATGACTTACCCTAATTTGAAGAACCCGGGAGAATAAAGAAAAAGACTGTAACTAGATTTCTGAGGGAGAAAAACAAGAAGTTTCAGATTAGTGATTGCTCTTTTTAACACTGACATTCCTACTTTGTAACTATATGCTGAAAAAATGCCTCATAACAAAAGCTGGTTTTTTCTCCTTCCATGTTAAATAAACCTTGGTTTCTTATCTCACTTAATGCCCTTATTTTTATTTCTGTATTTTTATTTCCAGCACTTTGTAATTTGCTTTGAGGAAAAGCCATTCTCTTTAATGGAACTCTGAAAAGGCATTGTGGAAATAAGAAATAAAATGTTTTAAAGCATGAATGCTGGCGATAAACACAAGAGACATGTACAGATCTAAAAAATGTAGATCAAGAAAAAGAAATCATGCTGATGGTTGCTTCACTGATAGATATTTTGCCTTCAAAATGCAAACCATTAAGGACCACATATCCCAAATGCCAGCTTCTTCAGGTTAAGTTTGTCCTATTATTTTTTAGCTCAGACTTCACATCTATTAGATGCAAAGCCAACATCCCCCAGTTTTTCATGGGCTTATTTGTCCATCACTCACTTGAGAGATAACACATGGGGTGTCCGTATGAGAACTGTCCCATTGTCCTGCAACTAGAGGGAGTGCTGAGTGTGGTCTTCCAAGAAATGCTAAAATTCATTCTATGAGGCATTTTAGCTTTCATCATTCTCTCATTTCCATCCTCTTCAGGCAGGGTAGTCTCTGGTGAGGATTCCAGCAGGAAAGTGAACCCAGCGCTTGCACTGCAGAGAGCGGCAATTGAATCCATAACTTGATTATTTACAGTCATGTGAAAGAGAATGAAGCTCAAGTTATAGATCCAAATACATGGAGACTTAAGATCTCAGAAAGCAAGTGTGACTGTTAGAAGGAAGGCATATCCAGTGTAGAAATTATAAGACTGGGCACCGAAAAGAACAAGATAAACTAGTATAACGGGGGGGAATATAAGACTGGAAAATGGAACTCCTACCTTTTCTTCTGGTGTGATCTTCACCTTTTGTGCCTGCTGGAAGTTAGGTGGACCTTGAGATAAAAGGAAATGTCAAGCAGTCCCTTGTAGAAGATCTTCTGTGAAGAGAATGATTTCAAGCAGAATCTGAACATAGGTCACAGCTATCCAGATACCTATATGTTAGGGTTAAGTGGTCACTGTAATAACTTGATAGCACTGATATGTGTATTTGGCTCTTGAGTAACTTGAAGGTAGGTGTCAAGTTGACCTGTGTGTTTGCTGGTGACCCCATATCCAACTCTCTCACTGCCTTGGCATGATAATCCTGTCCACCTGCCTTCCACCTTTGAGACAAGATACAGTTTATGATCATGATTGCAACAAAACTTATGTATAAGTGAGCAGCTGTTCCAACCTATGTTGAATCTCAACACTGGGTTTCTGCACAGCATGACATATAACCTGACAAAAGTCCATCCAATGTTAACCATGTGAAGGGTTCCCCACATCCAAGGGACATAAGCTTATATTATCTCTGGTAGGTTCTTTTAAAATTCCAGTCTTACCTGTGTATCTGCATCAAGCAGCTTTATTCCAATCCTCAGTGTCTACACCAGTAATGATAACATCTAAAATAGTACAAAAGTTTAGGCAAACTAACTTGCAAATTGTTCAGTGATGTTTCGTAGAGAGAAATATACTGGCTTCATACTGCCTCTTCAATTTACTGACTAAACTCCACTGATCACCATGGAAACTGAGACCTCCTAGCTCTGATACAGATGTAAATGTGCATGTCTTGATGTCAAACAGAATGAGCAAAGCCAGCTGTAAGAAAAACTAGGGATGACTAGAAAGTGGAGTTCAGGAATCTAGGTGAGAAAAGAGTTTTCAGTGGGACACACTGGGCCAGAAAGCGAATTGGAATAAGTGAATATGTAAGATGTTGATGTGATCTTGTTACTATACACAGTTTGTGTGAGTTCTGAAAAACAGGATTGTCCAGTTTGTGTTACACAGTGAATCACCTAAATGAGTGACAAAAGGACATTGTCATTTCAGAAGGACAACTGCTAGGATCCTGAAGTGATAAAAATTGCCAAAGTTTGTTCCCTCATAGAGAAAATGCCTTGTAAAAGGTTTTTATTTTGGTTAAAGAAATGAAACCCAGCAATTAAAGCCAGTTTCTTTCACCTCACTTTGACATCCTGGCTCCTAGGTGGAATCTAAACAAAATGACTGTTTTCTTGTTTCTGAAACTTGCTCAGTAAATGAAAATACAGAGTAAGATAGGAGAATGGTTATTTTTGCATGATACCTAGTGTTTATGCTGTTCAGGAAGCTCACAACACTGCTGAGAGGAAGGGAAAAGATATAGAAACCATTTCTTAGTGGATGGCACTAGAAGGCAGCTCTTCTGGACACTAATAATAAATCTCTCAGGCATGTCTGTTCACAGGTTTTGAAAGAAACCCTTAAAAGTGACAAAAAAGACATCCCCTACTCCAAATAGTCATGCATCAAACAGACATCAAAGAGGATGAGCATAGAAGATATTGCCATGGTGGGTGGGAAAGAAATAAAGCACAGCAAATATTTATCTCGCATAAAATCACATGGATATTGAAATATTAGTATTGCTGAGCTTTAAAATCTAAGAAACAGAAATAAAGAATGGGGAAATAAAGCTAAAACTGTGTCAACAGGTAGCTGGAGTAAGTAGAGGAATAGATTAGTTGACGGGGAAGAAAGATGTTGTAAAAAGTTGTAGATTAAAATACGTGGCATTCTTCAGAGGTTATGATCTTGAAGGGAGTCATCAGCCAAAAGAAAAAAAGAAGAAATTATTGGGATTTCTTCCAAAGTGATTCTCAATATAATTACCCCTAGAAATTCTCAGTTACAGACAAATAATACTCTTTGACAATTACTGAGTATGAAAATGCAGTGCATATTCTCACTATAACAAGTAACTAAAAAGGGGAAGGTCAAAGCAAAAGAGCAAAGCACAGTTTTGATATTGATTTAAAATGTACTTACCTAAAATCTATCTAAGCATACATAAAGATGAATGAAATGCTTTTAGATGAGAGAAACAAGAGGTCCCAACATGCTCCTCAGACCTTTATCTTGAAACGAAGAGCCCTAAAAAAAAATCACTAGACATACATGTTTCAATAGTAACAAAAATGTGTGCATAGTGATTTTAGGATAACATTTGACATTATTTTTTGGGCCTAGTTGATTACTTTTCTACATCAGTTTACAAGCTGCTGAAAAGAATGAATTATTTAAGCCTTTCAGACTAATATCTATTTTCATAATGATGTATGGCCCATCTTTTCAGACTTTTGGATGCAGAAATTATCAGAAATTATTCTATGGGAAGTTTTTGTTGACAGTTCACATTCTTGGTATTGGGCTAAGATTCTCACACCACCTCTTTAAATGAACTTCTGTTTCCTACAGAAGATGATGTGCAATAGGGGTAGAATTCATCTTACCTGTCTTGTAAGTGGATTCTGTGTAGGCTTTTACATCTGAACAAGTTGTCAAGACACCCTAGATTCCATGGTCAGAGAAGAGAAATAAACAATTGTAAAGGATGCTTCACCCGATCTGTTGAAGATGTATGTCTCTGAATAAGACGGATCAGTTAGCGTAAGCTCTGAGTCATCCCTATTACATGTCAAGGAGGGAATCACAATAGCTAGTTCAGATGTAGACCTCAACACTGTAGATAACTGAAGTTAAAAGAGTTTTAGTCCACCCTTGATGCCTATGATGGAGGAGTGGACCATGAAAGAGCTCTCCATTACAACATGCGGAGGGTTACATCTGATCTTACAAACATGCAACACTTTTGAATGGAAGACCTGTTTCCTGCAGGATAAGCAGCGTTGGTTTTGCTTAAGTCGTCATCCACAGCACAGACTGTTCCTGGTCCAGAGGATCCGAAGTGGCAGCTGATATTACCACAGAAAGTTTTCACTTGTCCCAGAGCTCTAAAAAATTCCATTGAGGAATGGAAACCCTACTGACTTACAGAATATTTACAGGAGTTAAAACTGTACAGCTCTGATACAGAAAAGTCATCTCTTTTCCTTCTATTTTTCATGCTGAGCTAAAGAGGTTTTCTACTTAATTGCCACATACTTCATAAATTTTGAATGTCTGAAGAAGTATGTGTTGGTCTGTGGTTCTGCAGCCCATAATCTTAATATCAAAAAGTATGGAAAATTACTTTTTATCTCTGTAGTTATGTCTATCGTGACAACAGTAGCAAATGCTGAGCATATTTCCATATGTTACTTCCATCACAGTGTAAAAATATTTACTATAATTCACTAAGTTTTCAACTTTCACACTAATAGTGAGAAGCCTGCACAGGTTAGGAATTTGCTAGTATATCAATGAATTACATACTTTACAATTAAGATGAGAAACTGAAAATTATGATAATAGCAAAAAGAAATCTCTGTTTTCTATTTCCATTTGGCGTCATCACCTTTCGAAACATCAATGACATATATTTGGACTCAGAAGACGAGTATGGAGCATTCTCTCTTTCTCCTTTTTAATAGACAATTTAATGTATAATAAGGACTCAGTGAGCTTCTCTTCCTCTGTGCTAGATGATAATCTTTGCTCTTCAGTTCTTGTATAATTTCTGCTGAGCCTGATTTGCATTTCTTATATAGGCAAAATCGAAACTACGTAAGGTCACTTTATGCAGGTGTTGTAGGTGACATGTAAGAAAACCTTGGCATCTGCTTTGCATGCCTTTTTTGCATCTCCATGCATCCCTTTTGCAAGTCAAATTCTCAGCCTCAGAGACAAGTATCATTAAGTTCTTATAGCAGATGTATAATGTAAAACTTCCTAGGCTTAGGCAACCCAAAACTTCATCCAAATGCTTCAAGTATATCTAGCTTTTAAAATACATTTTTCATTACTGGCTTATTCAGCAGTCAGAGCTATATTTATTCTGTCATTTATTAAAGATGAGCAGACACTGAATGGCTGGAATGGAGATCCAGTTTTAGATTATTAAAAGCAATTCTGAGGTGAAGTCGAATCTTCACTCCAAAAATTTTCAACTGAATTTTACTCTTGCTCTGTCATTAAGCAGGTTTAAAACTTCTGTTCCTCCATCCTGCCTCTTCTGTTCTTCCCAAAGCCTAGAGATGGGAAAGCCAGGTCTGTCTGGGAGCCAGCTTGCATTGGCTCCATTGGACATGGGGTAAGCTTCTAGAAGCTTCTCACAGAAGCCACCCTTTTAGCAATTCTGCTACCAAAACCTTGCCACACAAACCCAATACTTTTACATAACTTACTTTTTCTCAGTCAGTGTGTTGTAATTTAAAAATAATAGAATAAATTCTGTGTCAAGGCTAAAAAGAATGACACTGACATGTTTCCACAAAAGCAATAAATGAGAAGTAAAACAGGAAATAACAGCAAAATAAGAATAAAAGAATTCCTCCAGACTGAAAAACTTCCTACGTTTTGAAAGTATCAGTGACAGAGAAAAAGGGACACTTCTACAGCCTGTTTCAACCCCACAAGTTGTGACATTACTTAGGTGGAAACTTTAGGCTGGTAGTTACCTACACAGCAGTTCATGAACTGCCTATTTCTACACTGCCAACGAAGGCAAGGTTTTAATATACATATAGCAGCCTGCAACCATTTAGAAGTATCTTAAGTGAACAAAAGAGAAATAGGAGCACTCTTGTTTTCTGGGCACCAGGATATACCTCTGTGTAAACTGTAAAATCAACTCAGTTAAAATGCTGTTGGACCGACATATTACCATGCAGTCCTTACCAGCAGCATATTCTCCCAAGGATGAATAGGCATCTCATTTTGACACATCAAATTAAGTACTATTTGTTTATTACTATACTTATAGCAATGAATTAGTTAAGAATCAAGCCTAATTTTAATAGTCAATGATATTGCATCCTGCTATATCATTACCAGACTTTATAGTCTTGCAGTAAGTAAATATGTAGAATGGAGGAAAAGTGGGTGAGGAAACCGCCCCTGTTCAAGCTGCTATTTCCCTTTGCCTCAGGTTGACAAGAAATGGAAAGACAGCAAGAATTGTGATGTGCCACCATGAAATCATGTTTATTATGATGTAGAAGCATCGTGGGGAATGATTTAAAACAGGAGGAATCTCTCCTTTCCTCATCAGCTTAGCCCAAAGTGAAGAACAACAAAGTGAAGAACAACAAAGTAAAGAACAATTCACTGAGGCATTGCTGGAGAGCTAAAAACAATCAGTCAAATAAAGTGATCTCAGAGAAGGGTGTTGTGTTAATTCAAACTCAGTTCATTTCACTAGCATGACAATTATTTTCCCATTTTATTTCATTGTTTTATCTTTTCCTCTTTCTGAAAAAAAGTTAAACTCCCTGCTGGTAGTTTTTCATGTCATGAATAAATATTTTTATTGCTATTAGTTAACCATTAATGTTCAAAGCACAGCAGATGATACAGAAATGTGCAGAAATAATCCTGCTTAAAAGAGCTTAAAGAATTATTTGTACATCTAGGAATCCAGCAGATGCTTTAGTCTAAATAAGGATTTCCTACTGCCAGAAATACAGAATATTTAAATAGTTTAAAATACCACTGATTTCCCTTTACTGCCAGTTGTGGAAGGCTCATGTTAACCATTTAACTGTTTAACCTACCAGGTCAACCTACCCCTTCCAAACTATTAGATCTAGGGAGGAATATTAGATTCCATCAGATGACTTATGTTATCAGCTGCTTCATAAAACAAAACTCATCAAGGGGGAAACATTCAAGTTCAGTCTTGAGTGCACTAATGATAAAAGCAAGTGGAGGGGGACTGAATTTCTTTAGACTCAATTTATTCCTTAAACACATTAACAAAGCTGTGCTGTTCCACCCTTTGTTTTCTTTCTTTTCCTTTTTTTCTTAGTTTTCATTTTCCTCATATACAAGTATCTAACTTCATGTCTCTCAACCTCATTACGCTCGAATTTGAGCTGAGTGTCTTGAGGAAAACAGCAGCTCAGAATTAATGATGGCATATTGCTTAAAAAAGAATGCAGGCACACTGTTAATGATGACATATTGCTGAAAATGAGCAGCAGTTCACAAGACGGTTGGAAGCTTCTATGATTTGAAAGGGGCAAGTTCAGTCCTGCTCAGGTCCACTGTAACCGGCTCTGTGCAGCTTCTCATCTGCTATTGTCATACCTGATTGCATCACTGCTTTTCTGATGCTGCAGTTCAGCATCTAAGAGAGCACTGAGATAATTAGCAAGAATTGCAAAGAAATATATCTTGCTCCATTTCCTTCCAACTGATGTGTAAGAGTTTGGAGGATATGAAATAAGGGGGAGAAACCTGTATTTATCTAAATGTTTTTATGCTGCCTACGGTACTTTAAGGAGTTCTAAATACTGTATTAAAGAGTAAGGAAGGGGAAAGTTAGTGTTAAGTAAGGAGAAATAAAAATTGACAAAATATTTAATCCTATTATCCTTAGAGAGGCATATTTTGTTGCTTATTAAATATTAGTAAAACAAAATAATATTTATTTTTCAGTACATACTTTCCCAGCATAGAAAGCATCTTGACACAGGAATTACTTTTCATTCCATCATTGCAAGTGCTAAAGGGAGGAATGTAGTAAAATCCCGTATGTCTCTGCAGGACATTTTGGAGGTCCTCAGATCTGTGTTATCTACTGATTTTTGGAGTTGAAAAAGTTGCTTTACTGGTTGAATGGTCATCAGACTGTCTTCTGAGGTTTTCCTTCTCTCTGTGCTGGAGAAAAATGAAGAGAGTCATGTAAAGTCTTGATTAAGGATGCCTTTTCCTTTCGTATGGGAATAGCAGTTGAAATTAATGGAAGTGGTTAAGTATCTGCCACTTTTCTGTCTATTTTCACCCCAAATGATATCAGCAGGACATTGCATTATATTCTGTGGCTTAGTCAAACAGAGTTTCTGTTATGTTAGGGAACTCTGCAGTGCCTGCTATTATGTGATACAGCCATGTTCAAAGAAATCTTTAAACACTGGTCTAGTCTGCAAAAAATCCTCAGTGTTATTTTTGACGTAGAGATGTGTGCATCTTAACATTTTCTCCTTTGAGCACATCCAAAATTCTCTGAACTGAAAGAATACAAGAGCTCAGAATATATCTCATTTTCAATGCACAATCAGTACAACAAATCATAAAAGTTCGATTTCTCCCTGAGTCCCTTGATAAGTTTAACCAGTTATGATTTCTGATTTAACAACACAAACTGACAAAGTTGAGGTGTTTATGGATGTAACAGAGCAACAGACTTCTTATTTTCATTGTATTTTTCTTATTAAGATGATCCCTAGAGGAAGAGAATGATGAAACAGTGGAGATGACTTCTTTGGAATGGTTTGGAGATGCAATTCAGTGATGGCTTTAGATAAAATATAAAAACTGTCTTCGAAGGTGGAAAGACACAAAGACTGATAACTCATGACAACTGTCTCAAACACTGAGGGAGGATACCACATTTCCCACTGCGATCTTTCTGATTCACTCATCGTTACAGTGTCTTGTTGTCAGAAGTGAGTGGTTGCAACTTGTTTCCAACTTGCCAGATGAATGTTCTGTAAATCGTTAGAAGAAATATATTACCATCTTAAAGGTGGTGCTACCACCCTTGGCTTGAAGAAAATATGAACACTCTGTTAGCGTAATATACAAGACCCTTGAAAGCCAAACAAAACTCCAAAAGCCTTAATGATTTAGAACTCTTTGGTTCACTACATTTACCAAAATTAAATACCTTTTGATGAGGAGCTGAGACTACACCTATGCTACTAAATTAAACTGGGCAAAAGAATTCAGCTAAGCACTGAATCTTGATCACCTATGTAGTTAAATAGCCTGAATATTCTTTGCATGGTTTTGGTCTTTGCCAACTAACAGTCTCCTAAATCTCTTTTCAAAGTATAGTCAGTAGCTTAGCACAGAAGAGGGATCTTTTCAGAGAGTTATTTACTTTGTCTATGGCCCCACACTGAGGCTGACTTTAATACTGTATACTATTAAAATTAATATTGTGTAGTATTGCATACACAAAGTTCCAGAGGATCAGTCTTGACCGTGTTTCATAGCAAATATACACAACACAGGAAAGACATAGTGGAAGAATGGATTAGTGCAGTCAGAAGAGATCACGTAAAGCTTAAGTAAAATAAGAATTTGAGGCAGAAAGATCATCATTAGGTACATAAGGAAAACAAAAAGGAAGCTGGAAAGTTTAAAGAGAGCAGCAAGTGGCAAGAAAGAAGTGGGAGGGAATGTGAATACCAGAATTAGCAGCGTAGGAAAAAACCACTCAAAGGCCTGACAGGGAGCTTAAGCTTTATCTTAAAGGTTGCATGTATCTTTTGTATTGTTGGAACATGATTTTTGTTTCACAGCTACCATTTTGCTTGACTAACAGAAACATAATTAAATCAAAACAACCAAAGTGGAAAAGAAAGGAATTGAAAGCCTGAGATTTTAAAATAACAGATCCCTTTTTTCCAAGCCTCATTTCACTATTTATGAACAATTCTTTTCTGAGTTAGTAGCCTGTGGTTACTTAATGTATAGTGTTGCCCTGTTAATGAAAAGGGTCAACACCCTCAGCTAAATCCACCCACTCTGACAAGTGCACACACCTCAAGTTCCCTTTCCCAGGTTCCCATTTCCCTGTTAAAAGGCCATTAGTGAACAGGGAGAACGGTAGTCTAGCTGAGAGTGGAGAATAGAAGCAATTACTACAATTACCAATATCTTAGGCCTCAAGGTTTTTGTGTGATATGAAACTTTGGTGGAGAAATTAAGGGGAAACGATGTAAAGGCACGATTTGGCTGAACATCATGAAAAGTTAACAAGATTTACCAGCTCACAGAATATCGCCCTTAGGGACATGGAAGGAATCCCATTGTTAGGAATGTCTTAATCTAGAGAAGGACATTTTCTCTCCTGCATATTAAACACTGAAAAATACAGTAAAACATGCTGTCTCCTTTCTGCATATCCCTTTACTTTGCATAAGATCATCCAGATAAAATTCAAAGTCTTGCTTCAAAACCTGGCTGCACTGATGGCACTGAAACTTCCTCTGAGGCCATTGGTATGCCTTGACCCACCTGTAACAGCTAACAAGTTATAAATCACAAATATGTATTCCTGTATGGATCGCCCTATCTGGTACAATTGTACTACTATTTTGTGCACTAGCAATAGTGCAAGATGGTATTAGAAACAGCAATGGATAGGAACAGCAGCTTTGTCACTGTCATCTATCGTGTTCCGATGGGAGTGCTCTGTACTGTGCACCCAAATTACTCTTTTCCTCTCCTCATTTCTGTATGAAGTTAATACTGTTACCTATGTCTCCGTATTTTAGTCAAGATCTGGAATATAGAAGAGAAAAACAGAGTCTGTGAAAATCCAGAGAGGAGAAACTGTGTTTTTTGAAAGGGTCTGATCATATTTTTTGCTATTGAAAGCATGAGTAAAGTTTCCATTGGCCTCACTATGGGCACAAATATGCTTCTTTGTGTCATTTTCTGCCTCTTCACTCCATTCATATGCATGAGCAGTACCTTAAGTCATCCATATTCATATTTTATTGAGTACTTTATATAACAGACAGCATGTCTGCATCTACAATCCTATTGCGTTGGTCCTACTGTGAAGACATTTTCTCCCTTTCAAAAATATAATACAAATCACTGTCAGCTTATCTTCAGTCACAAATTATGGAAGTGTGTCATGGTGTGACTGGAAATAATCCATGAAGATTCACTGAGCAAATTGCTGCACTTTCTTACCCTTGTAAGTTCAACTCTTCAGGCCTCGCAGAGTTTATTTACCCCATGTAGTTCCACCCCCTATGCAGCTAGACCTAAGAAAATAGTGTTTCCTTGCTCCCATGTATCACTGTTGCTGCTGTATCTATCTTCTAACATGAGTGGCACTGTGTTAGCAGGAACAGCAGTGCAGTTGCAGTGGCAGGAGCTATGACAGCAGAACTAGGAAAAATCTGCCTCAGGGCTTTGACCCCAACATGTTCAGAGTCTCAAGGACTTACACTAGCAGCTTAAAACGATCTGTGTTCTGCTTGAGGGGGTGAGGTAGTTCATTATGAATCCTCAGTAAGTTCATCTCGACAGTCATGAATCATGCTGAACAACCAGAGTTGTCTTTTCCTTGTGAGCAGTTGAGCTTTAATCTTAATCTTGGCTTCCCACCTATTCTGTGAAGAGCATTCAACAATGTGGGCAGTATTAACTGCCTTGGTGGCAGATATGTATCAAGAAATAGTGGTTTAACTGAGAAGAAAACTAGTTCTTAGCTTCAAGTGGTGTTGAGAACTGAGAACTGCCAAAACCAAGAAAGACTTATAATCAGCAACCATAAAAAGTATTGATCCACCGTAGTCATTTCAGACAATAAGCATCAGAGCTGGACAAATCGCATCTTGCACTGTTGTTACCCTGTGGTCTCTGAAGATATGTCCTTGCCTCTGTCAAAAGGAGCAACTGCTGCTCTTCTGGGCATATCTCACCTATCTGTCTTCACTCTTCACAGTTATTAATGTAGTTACTTCTATTTTTAGACTGCTTTTTGGAACCCATATCAAGCTTGGAAATGCACTGTCTGTACAGCTATCAGTGCCTTAGATCATTTATAGAAGAGACATCCACACTTATCCTTCCATTAGTTGTTTTTTCCTTTCCATCACTGAAATAGCTGAGGACTTCTAAATCAAAAAAACCTAAAGACAATGGTTTTAGAATAGGTTCCAGGGCGGTATATAGGCTTGCAGCAGACATTCCCAACCTTTACTGGAGAAGAAACTGTATTACCAACTTCAGAGACATCTTTACAGGGAAAAGGGGGAGCAGTGCTGTACATTTTAGAATATCACTGTTGCTGTTGTGCCCCTGAAGAAGAGCAGAAAGAAGAGGAATATGGGAGAAAAGCGCTCTGCATGGAAGAAACAAAGTCACTGAAGAGCTACACTATTAAATATGCTTACTCATGTTCCTCAGCATGTCCAGGCATATTTTCTAGGCCTTGTAAGCTAGGCTGCCCATAAGTTCCCAAACAGTCATTCTAAAATACAAGTTTACTTACCAGACAACGTTCCCTGGTCTCTCTGAGCTCTCTCACTGTTTGCTTCATTTAAAATGACATTTAATTAAATGAACAAGGACAGACTTTGTTTCACCATGGGAGTGGGGGTATATGCAATATCTTGATGAGCTGTTAAAAAGAAAGAAAAAAGAAGCAGGGGTGGTCAGAGGATAATTACTTTTTATGCCTTTTCAGACATGATTTTCTTTTCCAGACAACAATGTTAAAGTTGTTAAAGTACATTTGTCTTAACCATGACTTTGCTACTGGCACTGAAATTTGCAGAGGCAAGAGAAACTTCCATTCTGCCCTTGCCAATCTTTTCTTAACAAAAGAGATTTTTTTCTCAGTGTTTCTATATAGCAAGTCACCACTTGTAGGTCATCCAGTGTAACCCCTGGCTCAAAGCAAGGGCAGCTAGAGCAGGTTGCTCAGTGCCATGTCCAGATGGGTTTGAATACATCAAGGGATGAAGACTCCACCACCTCCCTAGACAACCTGTTCAGTGTTTGACCATGTAAACAGTAAAAAATATTGTCTTATGTTTAACCACAATTTCCTGTATGTCATTTTGTGTTCATTACCTCTTGGTTTTCTTGGCTGTCACCAAGAAAAGTATGGCTCCATTTTCTTTACTCCCCTCTTTAGGTGTTTATGCATGTTGAAAAGACCTTCCTGAGCCTTCTCTTCTCCAGCCTCAAAAATCACAGCAAAAGTATGTTTTATGAAAAGGAAAATGTATTTAAGGGTGATATATTTTATACTCAGATCTCATGAAAAGCTTAATGAACAGCTAATTATCAATTACCAATTGTATAATCAAAGGCTTTTCTACATGCTTTTAGCATAAGCTACAGAGAAACTACTTCACCATTTTTTAATCTATTTAGCAAAGCACGTACTGAGTATATTTTAGTCTGTCTTTTATTTTTGGCAAGACATCAGAAAACAAGAATATTTTAGTTCACTATATGAAGTTGGAGGTGCCTTTTCATTTACTCTTCACTTGATGTTCGTCTTTTTAGTCCAGCAATTGCAGAACATTTTAAACACTACAAAAGTAGATGAAGCAATTTTTCATTAATAGTTGGTTTCATACAGTTAAACTTTGTGTACATAAAATCAGAAATCAGTCTTAAGAATTTGATCTCTAGATAGCTGAGAATAAAATTTAGATCTAGTTTTTAAATTTTCTTTTAAGCTAAATTCCTTAACAAATGCTGAGAGAAAGAAGGAGCAAGGACCTAATTTTTTGCAGTGAAAAACATAACGGGCATTATCAATTTAAGTTAAACTTATTCCCAGCTATGATTGTGGAAATCAGAGCTTGCCGTAGTAACATCAAGGAGATGAATATATGTTTGCTTCAGCTGAAATGACAGAGTTTGTTTTCTAATAAACCTGACGAGCTGCTACTGAGATTGGGGCTAAATACAATATTCAGTTCAGATCCAGCAGGAGCTACGACCCTTGCATTGCATTGCTTTTTTAGATTACATGTAGTACCTCCTTGAATTATCCCATACAATAATCTGGCCTTTCTGTTGGTCTCCTAGAATACCAGCTGAGCCAGAGTAGCCCATTGGAAAGCTGTAGAGAGGAAGCAGAGGGAGATGTAAAATTTGAGTCAGCCCTAGAAGAATTCCAGCTGCAGTTCAAGAGGGTTGAGTTATTTTAAATCTGAGCTCTTAGACCATGAACCTCTTGTGAGAAGCCGCAGCCTCAGGCTAGAAGCACAGTGAGGTAGGTCCAAAATAATACGTTTCATTGAGCTTATTACACTTAAATGAACCCCCCACATCCTGCCTGGATGGAGCATGCACCTGCAGACCTGAATGTGTACTTTTCTGTGCCATAATTTAGAATTGACTATGTGTATCTCTACTAAAAAGTGGGCTAATTATCTGTTTGCTACACTATACCCCTCAGTTACTCTTTAGTGTTCATAACAAATAGAGACATATTCTTTAACACTACATTTAAGTCTTCATTTTTAAAAAAGAGTTTGGGGAGTATAATTTAAAAGGAAAATCAATGCAAGTTATGCAATAGAGCAAAGCATATAACCAGAATCAAACTATCATTGTCTTCCCTTTGGACCATGCTTCAGCATTCAGTAGTGCAAAACCAGACAGTGAGCAGCAGGACTGTAGTGTGATGCTGGAGGAATACCTTCTTTCTACAAATAAAAGCTGAAAATAACTCAGTGATGCCCTGCAGTCAGTTTAGTTTATTGCTTTAGGGGGTGTTTAAGCTTGACACAAATGAACAGATTTGTTTGTTCTGAATTGGCTTTAAAACTTCTGTTTTTTTAAACAACAGCCATTTCAAACAGTCACTGGACCTTGAAATCTAAAAGAGTTGTCTACTAGAGTCCTTCAGCTAAGAAACATAAAGGGAAAGAATCCATCGATTAATGCTGGATTAGATCTGTATTGCAGACACACATAAAACTAAGCATAAACAATTAAATGGCTTTCAGCAGGATGGGACTATTGCACACCATTCCAGTCAATGCAAAACTTCTCATGGATTGTAAGAGTAAGATGTTCTCTCACAATAAGCAATAGAAGGGCCAAGGATGAAATGCAGTTACCTTAGGCATTCCATTCAGTTCTCCACTACAGAACAGAATAAACTAGACTGGACTGGAATGGAGTAAGATAGAATGGAATAGAATGGAATGAAATGGAATAGAATGGAATGGAATGGAATGGAATGGAATGGAATGGAACAGAGTACACTAGGCTGGAATAGGATAGGATAGGATAGGGTAGGATAGGCTACGGTAAGGGAAGGG